>NW_020450984.1:224426-370731 GCF_003343035.1 Apteryx rowi
CTATGTTCATGCACAAGTTCAAGTGTGAAGATACTAAAAACCTTCTTGAAAAAAAGGTACATTAGGGAAGACTTTTTGCCCTAATAGGGAACTGCCCTAGTGTTTAAATAATCTTATAATCCAGATTTTACATGTCTGCCTTTCTTCTTTTACATTTGTTTGTCACATTTTCATTCTGTATCCACCTAACTATTATTTCCATATATGTCGTATCTCTAGCACAGGAATTTCCCATGTCTTATCTGTATGGCATTATTTTTTATTTACTCATTATAATGCATGATTAAGTTGTTAAGTAAAATTCTTTTAATCTATTTCCATTAAGGCCTAATGTCTTTGGGGCAGGCTCATTAAACTCCTGTGGTTTCCCAGATGGTGCCTTAAGGCCCAAAGACACAAATCCTTGGCTATTTAWCAGTAAATCACCTATATCAGGTTTCTTCAAAATATCCCAGGTTTGAAGACTTAGGGCAGAGTGGTTAAAGACCATATTTTGGGGGGTTTTGTTTACATCTCTGCCACTGTTATGTTAAGAAAATTTTTACTGAGACATTTCTGCTGGAAAACTCAGATTTGATAGAAAAAATTATTTTGGAAAGGATCAGGGCATTTGTAGTTTAACCTGATTTGCCGAAATCAATCTCTTCCTGGTGGGTGTAGCAGAGTGAGTGGGCATGTGTGAAAATGTAAATATTATTATATATTATTTWGAGAACACTCCCTGCCAGAATGATTCTTATACCCAGAATCAGAGTTTTGTTAGGAAGTGAGAAACCCAGGTTCAAGTCCTAGTGGACTGAGCAGGTAGGACCCCATGGGGGCATGTAATCCATTGAAGTGTTTGGTTGTCCCTGGAAAGGTCACACATCTTTTTCCACTTGGCACTTCCCTCTGGTTCTTTCCAGTCTGCCTAGCTAAGGGCAAACAATGATGGAATTTGTCTTGTTTCATACAGCAGCTCTGAAAACTGACCATCAGCAGCCCTCTGATCCCCTGGCCCGTGCTCTAACCACGTGGGAGGCTGTTCTGCTCCCAGATGTTCTTGCGTAGCGCAGTGCAGCACCCCCATTGCTCACGCTGAGCTATTGTGGGCACCCTGCGCTAGGTACCGTGGAAGTCTGCTTGGAGCTCTCTCCCCTGCCATTCGTTAGTTGCCATTTCTGGGTACTTGTCTGACGTTCTTTGCTCTAGTATTTGAATATCCCACAGTATTACAAYTCGTCAAATAGTCGTTCTGCCTGGGGGCTCACCGTACCTTGTGCAAAAGATGCATTTCCTCATGAAAGAATACAAAAATGCAAGAACAAAGAACATCCCTTCAGTTCTTAAAAACATCCAGATAAAYGCAACAATTTTTGGTTTTTGAAAGTGACTATTGATTAGAAAATCTGCCCAAACCAATACAAGTTTTGATCAAACCTGCTCCTCTTAGTGCTCTGTGACACACTCGTCTGGGAAATACCTTTATGTTACGATGCTTATCACGCAATGAATAATGCTGGGCTGGAAAGTGATGTGAAAGATGAGCACCATTTGGAAAGCTGGGAGCATGTCTCTTGATGCTGTAGGGCATGGCTTTCTGAGGTTTTCCTTGTGCAATGTGTCATGCTTCATGATAAGGGACTGGGAAGAGGAGGCAGGAACTCACACTGATAAATGCACTAACTCCTGAGCTCATTAGAAAAGACGTGTATTGTACATACAGGAATCCCGGGATAGAAAAGAATGGTATTGACAGTGAAGGCATGTGTCTCAGAGATATGATGCCAAAAACTGTCGTAAAGTTTCAGTCGTTTCCAGATCACTTCAATTTAAAAAAAATTGGGAAATGAGGGTTTGGGGATCTTCAGATTTTTAAGACCTCCAAATCAAACAGATCAGTTGCATCTGTGTGCCAATTTGAAGCAATAYCTGCATGCAAACACTTCCCATCACAGCAGAAGTTTGCAGACACAGCCTAGACTTTTGTCTTGGGCCTATTGGTAACAGATTTATTTTTCAGTTTTCGGATTTGGCTGCATCTGCTCATTTCCAAGGCACATCTTACTCAGTCATGACTACTACATTTCATGATACGATCTTGTTTCCTGCTGATGGGACTTGGTTAGTAATTGGCTGAGTGGGAAGARAGGTGTGGGAAAGTGATAAAGTCACACTTTCAAGAATAAAGCAGTTAATGGTAAAAATGAATCCCTTTACCATTACACATTTCCTATTTCTAAGTATCTCATAGTCTGTTGCAAGGAGGGTTCCCATGCCAGATGTGTCCAGATGTGAACAGTAGATAGCCAGAGGTAAAGACTGAATGAGTAAATGAATGAATGAATCTTTGTATTACAAAATCCCTCAGCTCAATCTAACACCTCCAGCCCATGGATGCCTCTTCTCCAAGCTGGCTTCGGCTGGTTCTGCTTTTGCTTACAAAATTAGACTCTTAAGGGAAGTTTATAAATTCCTGTTCTGTTCTTTGCTTCCTTCACAAACTCCAGAGTGCTGTAAATGGCAGCCATTTGTATAACTTTATCACCACTTTTATCATCCCTAAAAYGTTGAAATTTTATTCCAGTAGTCCATGACCACTGTCATTAATAATAAGTAAAATGCATGGATATTAATATCATATTAAATAATTTCCTCTTCTCTTATACATTCATTGTCTATTGACGCCGGTCCCTGGCAGCATTAGCTTTAGCTTAATAGACTAGCTAAAATTGGCAGACTGATCTGCCTCAGCTGACAGCCTGGACACTCTTAGCAAACTAGCTGTGCTGCTGGCAGATGTTAACTAACTTGCATGTTGAAGCAATTCACTGAAGAGGAGGTTGAAATATGAATGTCTAATAAGGACTTATTTTTTRCATTGTCACCAGGGGATAGGATTAAGTAGTTGCTGTTGTCTTGATTGTTTGAAGAAGACATTGCTGATCATTAATGCAAGTGCAGACGACTCATTCAGCATGCTAATGTGTATGCAAATCTATCATCATTCAAGTATGTCTGAAAAGCAGCTGGATTCCCTGGCAATTATTTTAATTGAAGAGATAATTGCTGACCAGGCTACAAAAAATTCATCAGCATTAGCACCATTGTTCCCATTAATTGTGTAGGCTCAAAAGTAAAATAAAATGTCCTTTGTACTCCTTTAATTGTTTAGATCTGATGAAGTTACATGATTTGATTATATTCAGTCAGGTGATTATATGTAGTTTCACTGGGATGTTGTTGCACATGTATGATATCATGTTTTTTTAGCCACAGAAGAAAACATTTAAGTAACTGTTTTATTAAGACCACACACTCATGTGATTTCCAATCTTTTCTTCAAAAAGCTCAATGAAGGCCCTCTTAGCTCTTCTTCCCAGGTTCCTAAATCCTTTGTCAACAGTAGCTCTCCTCCTAAGGGAACGACCTGGCTGAAAACTGACCCCTTAAAGAAAAAAAGCAGCTTCAGGCAGGGCAGGTCCCTCCTGGCGGTGGGAGCCCGTGGCCGTGGCTGGGAGCGAGGGCAGCGCTCAGCACAGCGGGCTGGGACCCAGCTCCGGCACCAGGCTGTCGGGGACCCTGTTCTTCCAGGGGAACCTGTTATTAGCACTGGCCCCTGCGAGTCTCTCCCTGAGCTCCATTTTGGGGTGCAGTTCCCCCCTCACCCTGTTGCTGGTACCCTCTTAGTGACAAGTGCAGCGTTTTCAAAGTGAATAAACTGCTGTGCATGGCAGTGTCCTCATGGGAAATTAATGTGCAGCAATTAGCACCTTATTATAGGTACTGTTCTTCTGAGGTGTGTACTGACCTCCTCACTGGCAAGCCCACAGGGCTGTGAACTCTCACACGTGCAGTAACTATGTGTGAGCAGTCCGCACAGGGTGGAAACGAGGCCACGAGCTCATAGCCCAGCTATTTTCTGGAGAAATGGCTCCTTTGGAGAGGCCGGCAGGAGACAGCGGGTTGCTGTGATCCAGCCGCTGCCACCACACGTGAAAGGAAGGTTTTGCTCATGTGAACCTTCTCGGTGCCACCACCCCTTTCTCCCCAGCTCCTGTTTCAAGCCCTGATCCCAAATCAGGTGGAGAGAGACAGTAAATCCCGCCTCCCCCCCCCCCCCAGCTTGGCCTGGGGTTAGGCAGTTCAGCAGTGGCGGGGAAACACAACGGAGGGGCTGCTTTTGGGTTGGTGGGAAGATCCTAATCAGGAGTGGGAATTAGATTTACAGTGACCTCCCACAGCTGGGCTGGTTTATTAATTTATGCAATTACAGCAGAGACAAGTGATTGTTAAAAGCTTCTTCAGACTGTAGCCTGCAAGCAAGCAGTACAGCAACAGGTCCTCCCGCTCTCAGTGTTTGAGACAAGCACTCTAATCCTTGCACCATGTGGTTAGGGTTTCTGTCTTATATTTCCTTGCCTGGTTAACCAGCTTGGCAGGTTTTGCCAATCTCTCCAGTTGTTCTGGAGAGCAAGCAGTCAGCTCAGAAAAATGGGTGTGTTTAATTCTCCTAGAGCTGTTTTTATGGGCTGCAGATGATTTGTCTATCAAAATGTCCCAAAATGTTGTGGCTCTGTCCTTTTGCACCTTAGATAAAGGGAGCTATAGGAGATGCTTCTCCTCTGTTGCTCCCACAGAAACCATGCTTGGGCTTTTGGGACACTATTAAGCCTGTTCTCTCTTACTGGTCATATCAGAGCTATCAGTGGTGTACAGGACCCTGAAAAACACATATGATACTTCCTCTTCCATAATACCCTGCCATCAGCAGCTATTTCAATGCCAAGGCTTCCTGAGTCAGATGTGGTTTCACAGAGTTAGTAACCCTTGGTGATCTCTTGCATAAACATAGTTGATTTCCCAAAGAGAGTCTGCAATGGAAACAGAATTTGAAACTGGATCTCTGTCCAGTTCTTGACCTCCTCCCACTTGCCCATAATAACCCCTCCCACCAATATTATTTTCAGGTTTGGATTTCAAACTTCTCCTGCCTCCAAATTTCTCTGACCTTCCTGGTCCTTGCCTCACCTCCCTGCACAGTATCTTTGATGACTACCATATTATCACCCCTTCTACTTCTGGACCCATGGACATCCCCAAGAAGACAAGGCCCATCATACACACTGTGAAATCATAAAAGTATAGGCACCAGTTTAGAATGGATCTCGAGAGACAGTATCTAATCCATCTCCCAGCCCTAGAGCAGGATCCCATTTATTTAAATCATCCCCAACAAGCATTTGTCTAGCCTGTTCTTCCAAGCCACCCAGGTTGGAGGATTCACACGTTCCCTAGGGAATCAGCTCTAGTGCTTCACTCTTGTCAGTGTTAGAAACTTCCCCCAATGCCTAGCCTAAGTGACATCTTGTCCTGCCTTCTAGTTTACTCTGTTTCTTTTTGGAGATATATGGGGATATGACTGGGTATTCCCAGAGCACCTTCATTATTTCCATCTCCTCTCATAAGTCATGTTTTCCAGGCCTTTTATTGCTGCAGATTGTGGCTGCTCCTTGCTGCACTTGGTTTCATCTCTAAAAATACACATGAAAAGGCTGCAGCTTCACACCCTCCGTACATGAGAGGTAGGAAATGGGTGAGTTCAGTGTAATTCAGGAGGGCTAGTGCAATCATGTCATTCAGGGAAAATTCCCCAGGAGATTCAATAAACATCTTAAGTGAAAGGCTATGAAATTAAAATCACAAGAGACAGCCACATCCACCCATCTCCCTATCAGTATCTGCAGTCCCACATGTAGTTAAAAAGCAGGAACATGCTGATTTGAGGACCCCAGCCTGCCTGGAGACAGGTTTTTATTCAGTCTGAAGTTAGGTCCAATGAGAAACAAATTTTAATCCTGGACTGGCTGTGACTAGAAATTTGACTTCTTTACAACATATTGCCTGTGACACTAGACCCTTTCTGAACTGAAAAGCAAATTCAAAGTGAATGTACTCTTCTCCCTTCTCCTCTTGAGATGTCAGCTTTATGTACATTGGGGTAACCAGTCTTTTATCCAGTCTAATTGCACTAATTTCCATTATGATAATGCCCTGGGCTTAGCTGACAAGAGGCCTCACTGGATTATTTAATGTATTTGGATACGGCAGGAGACCACTTCTCCTCTGAAGAGGCTGGGCCCAAATGGGAAAAGCAGACAGTAAGGGGGAGAAAGAAACAGTAAATCAAAGCAAAAGAGTGAGTGGAAACATCAGAGAGATCTGTGATTTTCCCTATAGATTTGCAGGAAGTCTTTTGTAGAGCCAGAAATACTGCTTAGTTCGTTTGCACATCACTAGGAAACCTCAGCAGTAAAACCATCTTTGCTCATCGTTGGACAGCTAACCCTGCCACGTTCAAGGTGAGAGTCCTTCTGCAGTGGACTAGATTTCTTGCAAAAAGATACTGGAAAATCCCCATAAAATGACTGGCTGTGTCCTTTCTGCTACAGGTCAGGTGCTGTAGAAGATGTCTCCAGGGTAGGGAATGGTTACTGTGAGGCAGCACATCCTGGTAAAACCTCCAAATGGAGCAGGGAACCTTTGGGCAGATGGTAAGTTGGTCACTGCTGCTTAGCATTAGCTCATCATGAGATCTCAGGGCTTGGAAAACCTGTTCTAATATTACCTAACTTGTGACCAGGCTGTCTCACAGCCATGTCAATGATTTCTCTCCGCTGGTTGGTTTAATTTAGAGCTCAGCAGAGTAAGAGGAGAATATCTTATCAGTTTCCAAGTTGTTTTATGTCAAAACCTGCTTCCTGGAGTACTCGCTTTGCAACTCTGACACATTCATCTCCAGGAACCCTAGACCAAGCCTGCTCCAAGGTGTGCATTGGCAGTCATTTTGCAAAGAGAGGCTGCATGCCAGCTTGGAGAGGAAGTTYATTGCATTGCTGCCTCACTCTGAGTTGTGAGAGCTCCTGACCGTTTAATGGGAAGGGAGATGGGACACCAGCCAGGAAGAATTCAGCCATGAGGAAAATTCCAGGCTGGCCCTTGCTACACTTGGCCTCTTTGGGCTTAATGGTGAGAGTACAACAAGGCTGTTCAAACGGTTTCCTCTCAGGCATTTTTATGTATGGCAGAGGCAAAATGTTGTTCAAACAAAGTCTGCACTGGAGACATACCTGATAGACTCCAGGCAAGCCAGTCTTTTCCTACAGCCTGAATACTCTAAACCAGGGAAAGATATGCAGTGTTCCTTATGTAAAGGAAAAGGAAGAAATTTTTCTTTAAAGGAAAAAATAAACACCAGTGCTAGCACGCTGCAGCATCTGTATTCTTGAGAGCATGTCTCCAAATTCCACTTCCCCAAATAACACTGACGTTTCCATTTCCCCCCAGTTTATAAAAGCCCTTGTGATAGACAGTGCTGTGTTCAGCAAGAGCTGCTGGCTCCCTGTCCTTACATCCTATCAGCATGAAAGTGTCTCTTGGCCTCAGCCTCCTCCTGGCTATCCTAGATCCAGGTAAGTTTTCTGCTAGGATCTGCTGGGCTGTGGGATGTGGAACTGGCCTGGGAACTGTTGTTTAGTGCATGGGGCCATTCCTGCCATCTGAGCCATAGGCAGCCCCCCTAGTSCTGGGGGATTTGCCATACATGGGGGTGAATAGTGAATCAGGGTGGAACAGGGGATCTTTGGTGCTATGATCCAACTTGCAGATGAAGATGTAGGTGTCTACATGTGAGCTGGTTTTCTGAGCTCCCACAGTGGTCACTAGCAAACTAGTCAAGGCAGTCACAAGAGTCTAGAGAGGGATTTGGATCACGCTAAGACAGACAGACCTTTGGTTGGCTGAATCAGTCTCTAGCCACCACTGATATAAACTTACGGGCTCAATTAATTTGCTCATGCCGTGGGTCTTGTGACATTTTAGACATTATATGTTATCTCACCTGCCCTCCAGCTCTGCTCCAGAAGAGCACTCTCCCAGAGGTTCTGTGTCATAGCTACCACCCCATGCAGGTCTCACAGCTACTGTAAGGCGTGTACTGTGATGGTACCTGTGAATAGGGAGCTGACGCGTGCCCTGGGTGTCTTAATCTGTATGCTGAACCATTGGGTACAAATTAGTGTGTGTGTCAGAGAAGACAAACTGGCTTCTCTCCATAAACTCTTTATTCCTCTCCAAATGTTTCCTGATGGCTACCTGATATGCTGGTTCTGCTTAAGCTGCTCTTGTCCTGAAACAGCAGACAGTCAATAAAGTGGATTCCCCTAATGCCTAAGAAGAGCTACACCATTCCCAATTTGTAAATAGCATAGTCAAGACCTACTGGCAGCCTCTTGATCTCCAGCCCTTTGGCTGCCCTGCTCACTGCAAAGAGAGGATTTGGGGCCTGGGAATCCAGGAGATGCCTGAACGCCTGTCAGAGCAGAGGGGATTTGGAGTCTTTTTCCTTAGCATCCCCAGCAAAACCAACCAAGCAACATCCTATAAGAGACAAGTCAAGCTGGCTTTAAAATGTAAAACATGATCTTGACAAGGCTTCCCCTCACTTCTCCAAATTCAAATTGAAACTAGAATAAATAATAATAATAATAATAATAATAATAATAATAACTACCCCCCCTCCCCAAATTGAACAATGAAACAGGAAAAATAAAGGAAGAGGAACTTGAAAAGTGCTGATCAAATGCTGAAGCAAAATGTGGATAAAAGGGGAATTGAAATGTCCTGTGACTGCTACCCAAGAATGTGTCCTACTTCCTTCCTTAGGGAACACTCTTCAGTGTGAGGTTTGTCACAGCCTAGGAAAAACCTGCTCTGGCCCCCGGAAGAACTGTAGTGGTGATGAAAATACCTGTGGCACCATTGTGCATGAGGCCACGATAGGTAGGTGAGAAGATCACTATGGCTATTTACAAATACAGCTTTCAGAAAAGGGTTGGGGGAYGGGTCTGTCTCCCCATCTCTGCCTTATGGTAAGTCCTCAGGTGAGTTGTTCATTTTCCTTTTCACTCAAAGAGGATGCAGATATTGGCCTGGGATGGGAAAAGCACACTATTTCTCCATCTTGAGGAACAGTAACCTACCTGGAGGGCTTAGTTCTGAGTTGTGGAGGGGAGACACCTAAACAGCGTACTGGGAGGTGAGGTTGGTTTTTAATTCTGGCTAAGCTGRGTAGCTGGGTCAAGGGACTGGACTGTCAGGGATACAAGGTTGCTGACATCTAGCACTGGGGATAGATTGGTCACGGGCTGGAGGGAGAAACTGGCCTGTGTCTGAGCCCCTTCCCTGAGCAGGAAAGGAGACCCCARGTAGCCTGGTGGCACCACCGCTGTTGGGCTAACAGCACATCCCCACAGTTGGCCCTCTGGCACTGGGTGCTGAGGTCATACACAACTACGCTCTCTGCTGCGTTGGTGGCTTGGCCTTAGCCATCACCCAGCTTCACTATTGTGACCATTGGCTTTTAGACTGGAAGCTGGCTCCTATCCTGCCAGGTTTGGTGCTGCTAGCTCCAGTGTGTTTCTTCCTTCTGCTTGCAYAAAGTGACTCTTTATCTTTTCAGTGCTGGTGGGGACTCAAGAGACTGCAGTTCTGTAATCATTCTGCCCCTCCTGTTAAGCCTTTTGAGTCTGGCTCATGGGAAAGACTAGATTTGCCTGTGTGAGGATGTCAGAGCCTGCAGCTGATGGATCTGTGTGCTTTGTGGACTGCACATAAAGAAGTTTGGGCTATGGGTCAGAGGTGCATGGGTTGCCCCATAAGCTCTAAGGTTGGGGCATTATAGCTAAGATAAATATCTGCAACACACTAGTTGGTCGGGAGCAATTGTACCCTCCTCCCTTTAAACACGTTGAGGAGAAGGAGAAATTCCTCATTAGTGTCTCAGATGTAGTGGCACCACCTTAGTTGCTCTGAATTAACCTCACCAGGTTCCTCAGTGCTGCCTTCAGGGTGGCTTTGCTGTCCCCAAACCCCTGTCAGGATGTGGGGAAGGCCCTGTAGCAGGCAGTGGGACAGAGAAGTTCTTGCTATAGGAAATAATGGGAGGGGAAGGGAGTTATCTTGTGGTTAATGACTTGGCACTGCCCTCTCTTTCGTGACAGGGGGGATGGAAATCTATTCATCCATCAAGACCTGCCTGATGTCCAGTGTGTGCCATCTGGGTGCTGTCACCATGAACTATGGGAAAGTAAAAGGAAGAACTGGCTTGGCCTGCTGTGTGGGTGATGCCTGTCAAAAAGTATCAGCCTCATGTAAGTTGCCTTTTTGTTTCTACCCTGTCACCTAGTTGTCTCTGCCTGCCCAACCTGAGGTCTGGCTTTCTAGCCTAAGCCTCTACCTGGGGTGCATTCAGCCCTGTCTCCCAGGAGGGACGGCCTCACCACAGGTCCTGTATGCTTCTTGGGACAGGTCAAGGACAGGCTGAGATTCAGCATGGGTTTTTTGCTTGGAAGGGCTCCACAGAACAGCCCTGTGAGTAGTTTCCCCTACCGTGGGAAGCTAAGTGGAAAAATAAACCATTTCRCACAAAGCAGGTTCTGAAAGAGAGTCTGCAGCACAGTTCTGCACGGAAAGCCTTTTCYGTCTGTGGCCACACAGACTCTGCTGTTCCTGCTGCTGACAGAATGGGCCTTTGCATGGGGATTTAAAGAGGTCATGGGTGATGAGCCCGTATACTTCCTCTCCTTCCCTTATTAAAACCGATCTCTTTCTTCCCAGTGCCGCCAGTGGACAATGTGCCCAATGGATTACAGTGTCCTGCCTGCTACAGCATGGACTCCTTCCAGTGTGGTAACGAAACTGTAAATTGTGCTGGATCTGAAACGCAATGCATTGACCTTGCTGGATTGATAAATTCTGGTAACTATCTTTTATTTTGTGCTGTCATCTTTTTGGCTAAATTGGCAAAACCAATCTAGGAGGAAGCATGACAGAAAAATAAAAAAGGGCAAAAAAAATGTGAAGAAGAAACAGAGRAAGTGACACAAACCTGAAAGGGAACATGCTTAAAGCTCATTAAAAAAAGCAGGGGTGCTTTCTTCTCCCCACTTCCCTGTCAGGCACAGATAACTGCTGAAATACCTCACAGCATGCTATGATGGAGGCCAGGAGCAAAACTGCACTCATGAAGCAATCTGATATGTGGAAATGTAATAAATCTGACCAAGACCCTGAATGTCCTAGTTAAGGTGTATGAGGATGTGTCTAGATCTAAGCCAGCTGCTAACTTAGAGGAGGTTCAGGTGAAACTTTCCTGGAGTACAGAGGACGCCTCCTAATACAGAGCCATCAGCTTTCCCTTGAGGTGATGCTGGCTGCTGTGGGCACATGATACTGTTTCTTTTAGTGGTGGTCCTGCTCCTAGAGAGTCAGAGACAAGTCCATCCTCATGAATGTGGTGGATGAGCCTCTGGGGTCAGGGAACATGAAGACCTTCCTAGTGAGGGGAACTTGTGGTCTTTGAACAGCAGTGGTCACCAGCAACATGAAACGCTCTCCTTCAGAAATCTTATTCCCCACTGTAGAGACTGTGGTTAGAGAGAGAAAAGTAGACAACAAGCTCCCTGGCTGCTTGAAAAAGCTCCCTCTCATGCCCTCTCTCCCCTGGGTAATAAACTTCCACATCTCAGGGCAGCCCCATCAATGCTTCAGCAGGCAGAAAAAACAACTCTGAAGTCAAGGACAGCAGCACCTGCTGTAAAAGCAGACTGAAAAAAGCCTTTGTGTATGGTTATGGACATAGTTTCTCTGAGATCATATTATTGTCAAGTGATAATATTAGGCCTCAAGATCTTTGTTATATATACATTTTACACACCTGTTGTCCAAACCTTGATTTAGAAAGCATTTTGCAGAGCCAACACAAGAGAAAACAACCATTTGCTTAGTCACCGCAATGGAAAAAGTGTGATGCAAACTGTGTGTTACAGAAGTAGAAAAGGTTTTTAACTTGTCTTGACTTGATTGATCAGCCATTGTAAACCAAGGAAATCTGTGCAGTGTGAAGAGCTAAGCAAAATAAGCAATTGTACAGGGGGAGCAATGGAAGTTGAGGAACTAGTGAAATGCTCATATACATTATTGGTACTCAAGATACAAATATCCAGCAGAACATTCCAGACCTCTGTAGCCTGTGTACAGGAGAAAACATGAGCAGTGTGAGCAAAAAAGTAATGACTGAGAATATTGAGAATGTCTGAATGGGGAGTTAGGAACCCCTGATCAAAGGGAAGAGTCACACACGGCCTGTCTGACTTGCTGTGTGTCCCTAGCTGTCGGCAGTTAGGTAATTTAACCATAAAACTGGTTGGAATTGTTGACCTATAAGGATTTTCTTCATAGATCTTTAGTTTGGTGCAGCAGGCCTGAGTAGATTACCATTCTGAGTGGAAAAAAGTCAAGGTTAACAAGGAACTCTGGGAGCATTGGGACAAGGCTGCCTGGCTTCCTRCAGGCTGAGTCTCAGGTCACTTGTCTTCGATGTCCAAGCTGTAGGCTAGATGTGAGCATCTTTGTGTGGCTGCAGCATTTTTAAGGTCTCTTTCTCAGGTAGATGCCCTGGTGTCTGGTAAGTGRCAAGTTCAGTTTTCAGGTCCTCCCTCAGTGGAGGCATGAATGGGATTTCTCTGCCAGCTTGGCTAGATCCTGTAAGGCCTTCGAGTTTGGATTTACCTGAGTAAATTTGTCAGTCTTTATCATAAATAGCTGCACATAGCCAGGTGAACCCTACCCTTTAATGTCTTTGATGCTTCTCGTCCACTATGCCAAATTTGACTGAAAGATGGTCATTTGGTTCAAGAGTCATGAGAGGGTCAGAGAGAGCAAGAGACAAATAAGTCCAGGCAGTACCATCACACAACCATTATTTCTTTAAGAAGTAGGCTAGGTTTGAAAAGAAGAATGTCTACCTGAGAAAAAGAAAACAATTTAAAAGCTTTTCATCATCTTTACTCAGCAGAAAGCAGGAAAAGGCAAACCCAAGCTCCTTTGTATTTCAGGTCAACCAAGGTGACCTTCCTGCTTCTTCCAAGCCTGTTTGGGGAGGGGACTGGAGAGGAATGGATTGGTGGATTTTGTAGTCAACTGGATGTACAGAATGGGAAGAGCTCAGGGAGAAAACGCAAGCCTCTGTGACCGAGGAGGGAATAGCTATGGAGGCTGGTTTCCCTGTTACATAGCATGTACTTCTTCTTCTGTGCAGGTGGACTATTTATGAAAGTTGCCATGAAGGGCTGCACCACCTTGTCCGAATGCAATGATGCAGGAGAAGGGAAAAAGCAACTGGGAATGATGGACATGAAAATAAGGCAGTTCAAATGCAAACCAGCCTCTCTTTTGGCCAGAGTGCATTCTGGGCCCTCCCCTCCAAAAACCCTCTTTCTCCCAGTCCTGTCAGGATTAATCTTGGAGAAGGTACTTTTCTGATGCTCTCTAGGACTGGGATAAGGAAAAAGTAAAAGTCCTTGTAAAAGTCTGGCAGTGTTAGCACAGATTCCTGTTTGCTCTGGCTTCTTCTGCATGGAGGTCTGTATCAGCTCTTGTTCTCTTATTATTTTGCAGAATAAAGACAGTACTTATACGTCTTTTGTTTTCTGATTGATTTAACGTGATTTAAAGTTGCATAGGTTTAATTTGCACATTCTCTGAGTGCTTTGTCCACATCAGGACCTGGGGAGGCTGCACGTGATACCTCTATACTGCACAAGCAACAGGAGCTCTCATGACAGCCTCCTACAGTCTACGTCCACTGTCTCAGTAAAAGTCCCCTGTATTTGGCTAGCCACTTTGTCAGGCTCTGGGCAGGACCTGAGGTGAGTTCCTGAGAGGTTCACTCTGGTTAGAGAGGTAGCTTGCCCCTTTTTCCCTCCCTTTAATCTTAGGTGTCTGTGGTAGGTCCTTCAGCTCAGAGGGCTGCTTGTGGCCTCCAGGCAGTCATGAAGTAGGCTCCGTTTCAGAGAGCAGTCAGTGACCCTTTGCTACAAGCAGACTGCTCCTGGCAAGAGCCTTTCTCCTCATGGTTATTCTTGCCTTACTAGCCATTCCTCTCCTGTTTTATCCGAGGTTTCAGGATTATCCAAAGTAAGCACTTGCTTTAGGATGGTTTGATTTCATAAAATAGGCAGTTTTCTATGGTGATAGACTGCTAGGAGCCCAAGTAATGGCAATTTGTAGCCCTATGCCTGTTTCCATCCTATTGATCAAACTACTTACATAAACTGGCCAAGCCTCCCCTCTTCTACATGGATCATCCACCACCACCCGGCTGTTCCTCTCCAGCCATTGCCTGCCCTGCTGGCTCTCCTCAGATGGGTCCCACACAAAGGCACTGAGGAAGAACAGCAYGTCAGGCAGCATCACAGTACCTAGGAGGTCGTAAGGGCTGGGGGCAAGAGGATAAAACAGTAGAAGATCTGGAAGACACCAGGGTGTACAGTGTAGGAGAGATGCTGGCAAACTTCAGTTTTTGGGAGAGGCTATCCACCTGTCCCCAGGTGAGTGTAACCCATTAGAAAAGGGTAGCCCATTTTTGGAGGAGACTACAAGATTATTAAGCAAAGTGCATGTTTGTGTCTGTCCATAATAGTTCTAGCTCGCAGTGCAAGCATGTAGTGTTTTGGACAAGGAGTTACAGTGATCAAGCAATGCAATTTTATCTTTTAACTCAATACTGTGGCAGAAAGTGCTATGGAAAGTTTTGACTGCCTAAACCAAACCATAATATGTGGCAGCAGTGAAGTGATTACACCTTCTTCCCAAACAGACTGAAACTCCTTTCTTTCTAATATTCCCACCAATTAGTTGGGAGAGAATTTCACATTATCTGTGCTAATACAGGGGTGTGGGTATGAAAATGAGAATTAATTTTTGGGGTGGGGAGTGTAGTGATAATACAGATTTCATGCAGGAAAAAGAGTCTGGTTAGGCACAGTTAATTATTTGCAGAGGCAGTGCAGTTACAGAGTGGATGTTAGAGAAGAAATACAGCTCCCCCTTGATGGGGCACCAATAGACTGATATATGAGCGACCCACTCGTTCAGCATTTTTCCAGATCTGATAACACCCTGGAATTAAAACAATTCTCTATTTGTGTGAGTACATTATCCTTGAACACATCTCCTGCACGTTCATGCAGAACACTACATTGCTGTCTGTGGCATCCCCCATGGCAGATCTCATCCGCTTCGATGGCTCAGCCCTTCACTCTTTGGTTTGTTCAACCTAGATCTGTGATGTTATCAGGAAGGAAAAGCTAAAGGGGTTTGTTCAGCCTGGTCAAGGCTTGGGTGAGAAATCTCCAGAAAGTCAAGGTGGTGGGGTTATATTTAGGGAAGAATAAAGAGGAGGAAGGCAGACAGCAGTGTTTTTGACAAGGGTTTGTGGCACAGAGAGGAGAAGYAACTCAGTTTTGACTTCTAATTTATTCTTGTGGCAAAGATAGCTGYTGCAATCTGTGGCTATATAAATGGGGGAGTGATAAGTGGAAGAAACTCTGTATCTTTGTGACTGGTATGTCAATACTTGGTCCTCTTCCAGCTTCCACATTTTTAAAGGCTATTAAAATGGAAAGTGCGAAGAAAAATGCCTTACAGCGAAAGTCTTCAGGATCATAAACCGGTGATGTGACGAAAAAGAGGATAGACAGGTGACTTGTTTACAGACTGTAAACAAACTGATATGGAAAAGGATAAGATCTTAAAGGGCTCTTTTATACACCAGAGCACAGCAGAAACCTGACAAACCCAAAGGAGGAAAAAGTCACATCATTACTGCATATAGACAGCATTAGACCATTAGAGCAAATCTCCAAGGGTGCCAGGGGGGTCACGAGCTTTTTGATGTCTGCAAATCCAGCATGAAGGCCTTTCAGAAACAGATGCTTTAGTTGTAGACAGGTTATAGGCGGTACAGGCAGAGCTGATTGATAGAAATGTGATAGACTGGGGTGTGCAGGAAGGTGATGAGCTGGTGAACCCTTCTGATCTTAAGTCTGGCTCCTGGGAAGGGAGATGAAGCTGGAGTGTGTTCTGATAAAAGCAAAGCAAAAGATGGGGAAAAAAATGGTGTCACTAATTTATAAGCACAAATCAAACAATGGGATCTCGATATCTTGAGCAAGGAGTAATGAATGAGCAATAGTTGCCTCTAAGTATCTGCAGGGTGTGAACACCAGAGGAGGTGGCATCTCCAGCAATTCTCTGTACAACAGTCACTGGAGTGAATAATGGGAAGCTCCATTGTTTGCAGAGTTTAATTGAGGATATGCAGCAGGGAACAGCCCTGATCTCATAGGCGTGTTGGGAGGAGCAAGGAAAAACGTGGCCAAAACCCTTCATAGTAAATGGAACGACTCCTGCTATTTTAATGGGCTTTGAACCAGGCCTTAGACACCAAACTGGATTGTTTCCATCTACAGTTTCTCTTTATAATATGTACAAACCCTACTCCCACACAGACGCACACATACAGACATGTGAATACCAGATCCTCCCTTAGATCTTGCAGACACTTCAACTAACAGGCATGCAAGATACAGGCAGGCACCAGACACACACAGCTCTGGACGGCTGGAGGAGGCCTGCCTTACCCAGAATACAGACTGTGTTAAGGACAGCTTTGATCTCTGCTTTCACATAACAGAGAGGATACAGAACATTGTGTTCTCTACCTAGATGATGGAAAATTAGCAATGTCCTGCCATTCTCTCTCCCTCCTCTGAAGTTTCAGCTTTTCCCTGAACAGCTGAGCCAGCCAGAAAGCCTGGTGGCAGCCAGAAAAAAACTGCCAGTGACCTGAGACAGAGAAGTGGATGTGTCCAATGGGGTTTTCATAGAGTCGGGGAGAGAGAGGATCTGAGCTGTACTGGGGGTGGATACAGCCCTTAGTTACAGGGGGTGGATGGGAAAGGTGTAGGACAGGAATCAGAGAAGCTGGGGAAAAGGAGCTGTATGCTGTGCAGCCATGCACCATGCAAGGCAGTTATCAGATGCTAAAACACTCTTAGCTCCTTCTTTCCAGCTCTCTTACTTTCACTTCCTAGGAAGTGTTCCTGCCCCAGCACTTTCAAATCAGCAGTTCAGGATACTGGAAGCCAATGGGTTCCTCTCTTTTCTGGCTAAAGCATGGCCTGGGGTTGTATTTGCAAAGGACTGTGAAGTTATTGCTGTATTTCTTTTACATCATGACCATGGCTCTTATGGAGAAGTTTGTCAAGCACCTAGGCCAGCAGATCCAGTAAGTATTTTGGGAATTACACTTCTTCAAAGACAAAATGAGGACAAACAGTGAATGAACAAGGGATCTTTCTTATAGTCATTGAGAATGTGTGTTGTGCTGTGTACCAGAGACTAAAGAATTTTTTTTTCCTCTGATAGGAAAGGCCTGCAGGCCCATGGCCATCTGATCAAATGTGGGCTTATGCAATGAGTTGGTGTCTCCATCCGAGCATGTCACCAAACTCCCATGGAAATCAAGTCAGTATGGCCCACTGAGATCAAGTCCTGCCTCTGGTTGGATGAATCACACCACAAGTCCTCATTTGTATTGAGTGGCCCACCACTGCCCATGCCACTGACAGAGGCACCTCCATCGCAGACACATAACATTAGGGGAAGAGAATCCCATCCCCAGTGTTCTGTCTTCTCAATGGAGAAGATGTTTTACCGCAAAGCTGTGGAGCAGAGAGAGCAAATGTTCCATAGTCCCCTGTGCTAAGGATTAGGATTTGTGTCCAAAGCTGCATGGCCTCATTTCCTAACTCCACGGGCACCTATACTGGATTGAACACCTGGTGTTCCCAAGTTCTCACGTTTGCTCTTCTTTCTTCAACCAGGACATGATCTCTGGAATGTATATTGTCAAGAACAGCATGTGGTCCCCATCTCTATTGATGCTATATGGAAGAAGTCTCTCTCCCTCCCTGTACATATCCTAACTGTGATAGAGCATCTTGTTCAAACTCATGGGAGCTCCCATGTGGATGAATGAATGAAAATAAAATTTGTCCCTGCACCTATCTTGGAGTAACCTATCAAATCATCCAGCCTAAGCAACCAGAYCTCTAAGACCTTTCTGTTACTGTGTGCAAGTCAGTTCTGGGACAGGGTACTTGGTTGTTGCCACTGGGAACACAATCTTTCTAATTTGGGACACTGCAGATCACAGGAAAGAAAAGTTTCCTCCCACAGTTCACTGCCTCCCACAGTCACACCTCATGTCTGATTTCGTCTCCAGGAAACAAGTTCTTGGGCCTCCTGCCCAGAAAGCCTTGTTGCCACCACAAGGATTTCAGATTTTCTGCTCCAGAAGAACCAGGTAGGGAATACCAGATCATAACGCATGTTTTCCAAGCAGGTTTCTGCTGGACACCTCCTAGGATGGTGTGGCTTGCCAGAGAAAGTATAAAAACCATAGGCAGCTGATTTCCRAAAGAGTAAAAGCTGGTTGTAGGTACTGGACTCTGTGCAGGTAGAAGGGAGCTATGAGGTTATACTTTCAGGAAACTACAAAGCCAGTTGCAGCCCTGGGACCCTCTCTCCAGTCAAGGACCCATCTTTTAGGGTCTGTTGGATCCAAAGCTGCTGATGCAATTTGGAAAGAAACTTTTTGCTGCCTGTATGTCATGGCTGGAAGCTCAGATTTAGTACAGGAGCTTGTTCAAGTTGTAGGACTTGAGTCCTCTCTGGAGAGGTGGGAGCTTTATTCAGAAGTGTTGGAGGATGCTTATCTGTTTTATCAGTGTGAGGCTCCAGGTATACTTAAGAGGTCAGGCTTTTAATATGTGGTTAAGATTCTTTACAATMTGTCTGTAAAAGGGTGGATTTAAAATCCTTTAATGGGTTCATTTTCCTCCTCCTCTTTCTTTTTTGTGTGGCTGAATCCACAGTCTACTACTCACATACAGTGACAGCAGCCTGACACACAATGTTGATGACTAGAAGCTTTTGAGAAATGTGACTCAGTCTCCTCGCGCGCCCAAGCAGGAATGGTCTAACACTGTAGCTGTGGCTTGTTTTATCTGCCCTCTCATCTCACACCTTTATGGCTCACTCAAGAACTTTGCAGACATGAGTGTGGGAAACACTTTTTTCTCCAAATGGGAGCTGAGATGCTTAATATTCACATGATGGCAAGATGGAAGACATTCATTAAAGGATTATGAGATTCGTCAGATTACAGGAGCTGACCATATTGCAAATAGCACACCAAGATATCTACAGAAGGACAGAGTGGTTGTAAGCTGTCAAAACTACTAGCAAGCACCATTTGCAGTGAATGGCCCCAGACTGAAAGTCCATTGTGCTTAGGCCACTAATGAACTACAGGAAACATAAAAGCAATATACGGCAGAAGTAGACATGATTGTCCTTCCTGACTCTTCCTTCCAGTTTTCTGTGGAAACTCTTACCTTTGGGTTCTGTTTGTGTTGTCTGTTGGGAGAGGTTTATGGGTAAGCTGTGAGAGATGGCTACAGAAATCACTGTTTTACATCTATAGGGTTGGAGCTCAGTCCCTGCAGAAAACCTAACCAATCTGGATCAGATCCAAATGATATATCTTGGGTCTGTCTTTCTCACTCATCTTCCATGAAGAATTATTTCCATTCCTGAGGCTTTATGGCCAGTTAAGTGATAAGGATGGTGACCCAGACCATCCAGAGGGAAATTCCTGTGCTGTTCAGAAGAATAGTGACAGTGGGAGTAGGCAAAGGGCTGCCAGGGTGATCAGTAAGTTAGTGGGCTCTGTGGGGTACATTCCCCATACAAATCCATCTTTTCCTCCTCCTAAGCCCACCCTTGCACCCTGGCCACAGCAGCTCCTCTCTCCGAATCCCATCTGGGGCATACAAGGAATTGCTGAATGTTCCCTTTTTTGTGACTTACAAGAAGATGGTGCCTGCCTGGCAGTCTGAGGGGCATACTGGAGCACTGCAGCTATTTTTGGCTCATGCTCTTCCTTCCCCTACATCTAGCGATCCTCATGCTGCAGTCCTGGCTCAAGATCAGCCCCTCCATGGCTGAGTTGCACTGCTATGAACCTCCAAGCCTGAGTCAGCTCAGCTCGTTTTTTTCAGGTGTCCGATGTTTTGACCAAACCCGTCAGACAGAGTCAGGCTTCAGGAGCTGAGCGTGAGCCCTACATGCAGCTCAGCTGCCATAAGCAATCGTGAAGCTGATTTGTGTCCATTCCTCCTTGGGGCTAGTTAAAATGCAGGCAATTATAGTGGAGTAGCATTTCTAACCGAAATGAGAGATGACTGGTAGCTCAGCATAGGGAAGTAATAGCCAGGATGCCTTGAACAGAAGTCAGGAAAAAATGTCTTTCTTTTCTATGAAAAGAAAAGGTGGCAGCAAATATGTTTCTATTTTGTTATTGTCAGCCACTCAAGGGGAAGGTTCATCCCTCTGTTTCTCATCCTGTTTCATGTCAGCTCTCCCTACCCATGTGACTTTTAGCTGACTACGACAAGGACTATGGTTTTCTCAAGGAGGATTGTCCAGGAGGACATAGGTTGTCACCAGATTCGCCTTTTCTGCCTGCTTTTTGACTTTTTGGTTTTCAGTGATGGCTGCAATTCTTCATCAAGATAGGCGGCCCATGAAGAAATTCCTAGAAAGAAACTGATTTTTTCATGCCTTGAACTGGGCTGTTCACCTCCAAGCAAAGTGAGCAAAATATCTGGAATAAAATTTGCTAGCAGAAGCAACCCCGTTAAATATATCTGGAAAAATAAAAATTTCAATCAAAAAATAGTCTGGCATACAGAATACTTTCTGGTTTGGCCTAGGCAGATAGCAGAACTCTATGCCATGTGCTAAGGGTGCTAAGTGTCCCTTCTATATCCTTTTTCCACCTGGATCAGGGCAGAATAAGACCCTAATGATAATTGCAGTGGATGCAGAGGGTGAAGTTTTATAACATCATTCTGGCTTTCTCCTCTTCTATCACTTTACAGAGTGGCTTTTCAAGTGGCAAATCCTCAGCAGCTTCAGGAAAAATCATAGTAGCACTTAAAAGTAGGGTTTCAGCGGAAAGTCAACAATCATCAGAAATCACATCCTTTTGCACTGTTGCAAGTTGCAAGTCCTCTGGATTCACTGGTTTTCTCTGGCGCTTCTCCAGAGAGTCATTAGCTAGGGAAACTAGTGTTCCCAGGGGACCTGTGTCGGCTCTTGAACAAGGATCTACTGAGATTGCAGTTCATTGTCCCCTTGTGGACTTACATTCCCCCAGCTGGTTCCCGTTCAGTTGCTCATGAGCAAGGGGATTTCCATTTCTCTCAGCCATGTCCCATTTCTACTTAGGGGCATGTACAATACAGTGGCCAGTTCAAGAGCATGAAATTCCAAGCTTAACTATGGTCAGCAGAAAAACTCTCCATAGACAGCCTATGCATGTATTTCAGCCTAGATTTTCTTCCTTTTTTTCTTTTTCCTTTTTCCATTTGCCTCTCTGGCTTTGCTGGTAACTACTCACAGTTGCTTGAAATTAGTTTGAAATGGACTTTAATGGGCCCAGTGGATCTTTTACAGGTTACAGCAAATGTGACCTCACACTTCCATGGGATCCCTAATTGATATCTATTAATAGTTATAGGCTATCCTGTACCAAATTCACATGGAGGGCACAGGTGAAGTCAGTGGTAATGTCATTCTCCAGTATTCAACCCAATTTTCTGGGACAATGAAGCTTTCTGTTTACTCTCTCTCCCTTCTGGTTGTTTTCCATTCCTCACCATGTCCTTAAAAAGCTTTTGAAGCCACAGCAGAATTTCCACCATACTTGTCATCTGGTAAAAGATCTCCAAGATATCAGTTTGCTCATAGTTTTGTGAAAACCAGCAGCTGGATGGAGCAGAAAGATCCACATGGTTGCCCCTCCCTGCTCCCTCTCCCCAAGACAAAGGCAGCCAGAGTTCAGCACAATATATACCCCGAGATGCTGCTACCAGTTAGCCAAGGAACATGTATATCTTGGCTAATGAAGCAGTGCAGGTGGAGCTCCGAGCCAGTCACAGCACACGACCCAGCTCTTCAACCAACCTAAGAGAAATTCTGGAAGGAGCTAGGAATATTGTGGTGGTGGAGACTGGAGGGACAACTGTATTAAAGCAGGCTTTATTACTTCCATTGATTACAAAACAATTTATTTTTAGTAGTATCCTTTCCCACAAGGCCAGGAATAGAGTTTCTTTTTCTTTCCCTTTTCCAGGTGTAATTCCCATGTCTTTAGCATCTCCTTCCTCTCTGGGTTCTTGGATGATGAATTCAGTGAGCACAGTGCCAAAAGCAGTCACAGGCCACAGAAAAAAGCCATGAAAGTGGAGACGCTGCCGCTCAGCTGGGGCTGGAAAGAATTTACTGGAGGAGTGGAGGCAGGTGAGGAAGCTGGCTTCCCCAGAGATGCTGTAAATGTCCCCTCCACTGCTGGAGCTGATCCCACCACCTCTTTTTGCCATGGTATCCTGGTCCCATTGGTATCACTGGTTGTCCAGATGCATTGCACACTGGAAGAAGGGAGAAAGCTGGGAGGATTAGCAAGAGGACAGTGGACACGTTTTGAGTCTAACGTTGTGACATTCTGCCAGGAGCAGAATCCAGTTTCAGTAAGCCCTGGATGGCACCTCATTATTAGGAAAGTCTTCCTCTGGGGCTGCTGGCTAGAATGTGTGACAGGGATGAGGGGATATTCCTGAGGTTCCCAGGGTTATCTCAAGTCACGGTGTATTGCTGTGCCTGAGAGGGACCTTGGAAACACAGACAAAGCCTGATTGATCAGTTAGGGGCAGAGCACTGTTTGGCCAAATCTCATGATTTTATTGCAGATTTAGTTTCTTGAGACTTTTTTTAAATCTGATTTGTGGAAATAGGTAGAAGCACCTGGAATTTTATGTCCATCTTGACTTAAAATCGTTGCTTTCTCCTACCTCAAGGAGTGCTTCTGAAACCAGAAGGATGTCCTCCATTTCCTTGAAGTCTGTCTGTGTTACACTGTGGTGGGACCCTAACAAAGACACATTTTCCACTTTTCCTCTCCCATATTCCCATTCCCTCCCCTGACCATTTTAGAAAATCTTCCTGATTTTAGTAAGTGACTTATGTGTGATTTGGTGCTCTAATACATGATTTGTAGTTGTGCTGTGTCAGTGAAACTCATAGCACTGAATAGTTTTGGATTCCATGGGCTGTTTGGAGGAGTTGAAGAAGCAACCACTTTGAACAGGAAAAGCTAAGGACCTTGTGTTATTAAATCCCTTGTAAAACATGCCTTAGTTTTCTTCAGAAAGAGGAAGAAGTTGGTGAGTTCAGCAGGCCAGAATAAGAGGTATTAAAGCAGAGAAGAGCAGAGGGGAAGACAGTAGCTAGCCCCTTTGGCGAACCTTGCAGAGAAATACAGCAACAACAAGTCTAAAAATGAGCAATGATGTCCTTAGATCCTTGGCAGATTACGCACTAGTTAGATGGAGGTTGTGGTCCAGGGAGGCTGATAAACAACTTGGCAAAGCCAAGTTTTTATACATATATGTATCAAACCAACCAAACACATTACAAGACAGAGTGTGACAGACTTAAGGAGAATGAGACAGTGCCTATGCCTAGTCCTGGAGGGCTGAAATGCTGCTGACACTTTCTAAAKTGGGGCCAGGCTCCTGCAGTTAATGCTACTTCCCAGCTGTGCTATGTCCCACTCGGGTACTCAGCAAAAAGATTTGGGGGCTCATAAGCTGCCAGCTGAAGGATGGGAAAGAGGGGAGGCTGGAACTGTTTTCTCCTTCACCTTGGGAGGACCAGATTCATAGACATCCGAGAAGAATAAGAAATGGTCTTTGGAGGGCTGTTGCGCATTACAGATACGACCAGAAGTCACAGAGAGAGAATCAAAAAAATTCTGAACTAATAAAACACCAGTCCAAGAGACACTTTCCATTATTGAGCAATGCCTTAAAATGGGTAAACACATGGTCAGCAGCTGTAAGCATGTTGCAGTGAAGAACACTGTGTTATGAACAGTGATGAACCACCCCATGAAGAGTGAGAAGATGGCTGAAAATAATGTTTTAAAACCAGGGTAGCTGAAAAGTGTTGACTTCCCACACTATGTTTTCCTGTCAAAAAGTGAAATGTTTTTGGAATGAACATTTTCCTTGGGTGAAAATTGATTTCAGCAGAAGTTTGTCATAGGAAAATTTAAACTAGGTAGCTTAGTTGGGTCAGCTTGACAGTAAAATGTGGGTCCATTCAAGCCTCCATAGCTTCTCTCAGGAATAGTTTTAGGGCATTATTATCTCTATTGCTACTTATCAGCTGGGCTTCTTGTCTGGATGATGTATCACCATGATTTCTACCTCTGCCTGAGTGGTGGTAGTCGGTTTTGGGAAATGAGGAAGATTCCAGGACACTTTTGGGGCTTTCCAGTTTCTTTCAGTAGTGTTCAGCCTGACCCTTGCACAATCAGAGAGGTTGCAGATTTAGAACAGTAGAGATCAGAAAACATCTGAGGACAATATGATGGGCGTGATAGTGAGAAACATATTTCTCTTTTTCTTTCCAAGCTGTGGCTCTTGTTGGAGAGATGTTTCCAGCAGCACATGGAGTTCTTTGGTCAGAATTAATTTCTCATAGAAGGGCTCTAAACCTGGAGTAACTGTAGGACAGACAAAGTCAGTAAGTCTGTGCACTGCTCTGGGTATAAAGTGGTCACTTCCTCACCAGTTATTTCAGTTCACAGCTGTCTGAGAGGAGCAAGAGTTTGTGAGAAAGATCAGTTTGGATAAATTAAGGGCTAAATTCTGACAGCCAGAGAAGTGATGAGTGTGCATGTGCATGTGTGGGCACATATTGGGAGTGGGTGATAAATTTGTTTAAGGTGATGACTGGAAAAGGCCCAGCAGGAGCATTTTGGATAGCTGCAGTTCTTACAGGCTATACTGAGTTGACCGAAATTTTGGCTCCTGATGCTAACAACTGTCGGAAGGCTAGAGGCTGTTGTTACAGTAACAATGGTCCTCTGCATCCCCAAAAAGGCAGACTGGACAGGACAGATTTAGAGGAGAAGGATTTGTGTAGAGTTCACCCATGTCTTTGATTTCACTATCTGGAGAGACTTTCTCAGCTTTGCAAGTGCCAGTTGACTACATGGCTTGTTTTCACAGTGCTACACTAAAAACATTGTTATGGGCAAAGAGGAACACACCATAGACATACAGAGTCACGAATTTATTGTTAGCTTAACTAGGATCCTAGCAATCTATTCAAGATACAATAAACAGTTATTATTAGTTCAGCTACAATACTAACACTTATAGCCAAATTACTACAAAAACACCTTATTATTACTCTTCACATTGTTATAAAAGAAAACTTACTAATACCTAACCCTTTTCTCTGATGCTAGGCTCTTCTTCCAATGTCCCTCCAGGTCTTGTCATTGATGGCACCAGTCTCCTCAAGTAGACAGGTGGTGGGCTGTCACAGTGAGTCATCAGTGTCCTGAGTTGTTCTGCAGGAGAAGTACAATGTTCGTGGTGGGGGTCTCTTCCTCCTCAAGGCTTAAGGTCTGCTTGGGGCTATTTTTATGTGTTTTCCCATCACAGTCTTCTTCCTTCTCAATGGTTCCCAGATAAAGTTTGAAAGTTCCACAGTAGCTTCTCCCAGTCTCAATTAACATAAAGGGCTATTTCTTGCTGTGCAGTGACTGCCTACATTTGTCAGATATTTTACCATATATGGTGTCATAGCGATTAAGCTAAAACAGGTTATACAAAAGTCACTTGACCACTTGCAATTGTTAAAGCAAGCTAACGCCAGCTCAGCTTAAGGCAAGCCTGGAAAAACCATGACTTCCAGGTTAGTACAAAGCCTGTGGCCTTTCATTAGTAATTTCAAAAATCATATTTACTGGGCTACACCAGTATCTTGCTGGATATAGACCTTCGAATATTGTTGTACCCTGTGGCTGTGAGAAGAAGTCCCTAAGCGCCAGAAGCTATCCCACATAGGGACCATGGGACCCTGTCTGGTGAGTCTACGTGATCTGTGTTCATAAATGTTCACCTCAGTGTTGTTCCTGCTCACCTGTCCAGCAGTGTTATGGTATCATTCATGTGTAGGAGAGAAACTGCACCCACTGACACGTACAGCCTTGCTACTTTTCTCAGGTGAAAGTTACTTCACTAAAAGTTTGTTTTGGGAGCTGGTGAGCTAATTAGACCTGTATTGGCCCAGGATGCTGGAAGCTTTGGTCTATTCCTGGTTTTCGTCATTAAATTTCTCATCGTATGTTCTGCCTGTTGAGGTTGTACAGTCTTTGGGACAAGGACTGGGCTCGTATTCTTGATGTGTCTGCTTAGTCACAGCAGAAGTAGGGGCAGGATCTTGCTGTGACTTTAAATGTTACTAAAATAACAGTCACACCACAAGAGCTTGATCCAGACTATGGTCCCTAACCAAAACTCTCTGGTGTTAACCTCCTGTGACAGTTTATGCTAATATTCCTTTCTCTTTCCTTTATTCTTTCTCCTACAAATGTTTTTGACTTTTTCCTCAGCCATTAGGCTCACAGATGGCTGGAGAGAGTCAATGAACCTGACACTGCTGCAGAAGTGTTTGTAATGAGCAGTGACAACAAGCTTCCCCTTGGGAAAGCTGAGCAGAGATTCAGGGCTAGTTTCAGTCCCAGAAGGGTTTTCCTTCCCTCCTTTAATGTTGTGAAAAATAAGCCAAATGCAAATTCCAAAAATTTCTGTTTAATGCATATTCCTTGGATCTCATAGTGTGCTTGTTCATGGTGCTAGGCCCACTCCAGCTGATGGTTCAACTTAGAAATTCTAAGGATGTCTGAGGGAGTCAGTGTGCTCTTGCTTTTCTCCTGTTTCTAGAGTAGGAGAGGGTGTCAGTCCCACACAGGAGTGGTCTTCTGAAGGCAGGAGTACTGCTGCCACCTCTTGGAGCTGGGAAAGAGGGACGAGCTTGGTGGTGGTTGTCGTGGTGAGGAAGAGGCCACCATGAGAGAAGCACAGGATGGTCACCCCTTCATTTTGCTCATGCATTTCCCCTGGCAAGCTGTGTACTGCTTAAGGTCAGAGATCTGAAATGGACAGGAATTATTTGGTCTCTTGAAGACCCTCAGCCAGCACAGGAGCCATAGCAATGTGTGGTTTTCAAGGGATATTTTTTCAAGTCAGGTTTTAAAAGGTGCATGTGATGTGGCTCCCTCCATTTTCTGGGGGAGGCTGTACAGCAGTGCAATGGATATCACCTTTCTAAAGCTTTTACTACATTTAAAATGCTATCAAAATGCTTCACTGCAACATGTACTGCAAATGCTCCAATAAATGGGGGGACTGAAACTGGCTTGTTTTGAAGTCACACTGAAATTCTGACTTGCTCTCTGCATAAATAACATCTTTACTTCTCTTTCTCTCCTTCACTATCTCAGTTCTTAAGTGGTGCTTATCAGCATAATATATGCATGCCATCTAGGAATGCATTAAGCAACAGCTGTTACATGTTTATGTTTCCTCCTGTTAATGGGGGGGAAATATGTGTAATGAAATTGTTTTGTTTGAAATTTTTCATTGCACCAAGTCAGACTCTCTCTTGCTTTTTCACAGAAACACATATGCAGACACAAACACACACACAGAGCTTTCCATTTATACTTGTGGAGGTGAGGTATACCAGAAGGTACTGAGGTTTATTGTAGCTTTTAGCTCTGGGGAAAGTTTGCTCCACAGTGTGTGGTTGGCCCCATGCAGACTCTTCCTCCTACACAGAGGGACAGAGTTCATGACTGCTAGCTTGGGCTGTAGAAAGCTCAAAGGTGCCAAGGACAGCCTTGATCCTGAAGGTACAGGCACTCTTTTAGATCATTTGAGTTCCTGCCACCAAGATCTTTGAAGACAGGGAGTAAAGGTGATTTGTTATTCTCTGGGAATGCAGCACCAGCTGATGTTGTTGCTCATAGCAGCCCAGGGTTCAGAGGGATCCCAGTGTGGCCGAGTCTGTCCATGACCATGCCCAGACAAGCACTGAGTTATCTTGGAGGTAACCATTCAGAGTGATCCCTTTGATGTGATACCTTCCCTCACTAACACATCATCTGCTCCAGGTGGGAGCAGCATCGTATGTTGGTGACTGTTGCTGAATTAGGAAGGGCAAGAGTCAGATTTGGAGGTCTTAGGCTCAGAATTTGGAAGTACCCATGACACTCTGAGGAATGTAGGTGACCTGCTTGCCGGTCACATTAATCCTAGACTCTATGCAACCTGTTCAGCAATGGGAGGTGATAGTTCATGCAATATTGAGCAGCCAGTGATAGGGGTTAACAACACCTGGATTGATAAAACAGGCAAACTGTCCTGGAGAGCTCCTGAAAACAGCAAGGGTGTTCATACAAGAGCATGTCCAATACTTCAGAGGAGCTGTCCAAAAAGAATTGCTGTCCTAGTCATCAAGAGGGGCTGGACGCAGATGCAGATGGGATTCAGGACCTAGTTTCCAAATCTCTCTCCAGTATCCTCAGTAGTGTGGGTAACTCCCTGGCCAGCCAGAGGAGGCTGCTGATCTTTCCTGTTCAGTTCACCACCACCTGTGAAGGTCACAGGGTTGCCCATGAGTCTGCAGATCTATTTTCTACTGAAATACTTCATCCCATCCTGACTGAATTAATCTCATGGACTACATGATGCTCAGGAATGGCCTGGAAACATGTTCAGCTGGGACAGTCATTTGGGGGAAATGATGGTGAATAGGGAACAGAGGATCTGACCTGTACCAGGACAGAATAGGACTGAAGCTGGGCAMCATGGAGCCTGGCTTAGCTTGTGAGTCACATCTATATGGCCTTTACTCAGCTGGGCTGGGCAGGTGGAGAAGATCCTGGTACATCCATGTCTCCAAATGCTCCAGGGCTTAAAACATGGAGACTTGGTGGCAGTGTGGAGGTGCTGCAGGAGCCCGTCACAGACTCCTTTCCTGGATAATGCCACTTGGCTTATGGGGTGAATCAGTCTTTCCTGATCATAAACAGAAGCTAGTGCAAACACAAAGCAAGGTAAGTGGCAGTGCCCATCAGTTGCGTGATGGAAATGGACATGACATGCTTGGACACAAGTGCCCAAAGCTGATCTGCTGAGAGCCGGGCTGGCAGTTTGCTGGAGCCTGGAGGCCCCGTTTTATGGGCATCACCTGATGGGATCACACAGTGGCCACTGTGAGGGGACAGTAYGTGCCAGCAGGGAGGGCCACAGGAGACTCTACCTCCAGCATCCAAAGCAGCAGCAGCAAAATACATTTCTAAGGGCATCTTGTAGCTCCTCCAGCATGCTCAAGCACAGAGCTCATGGTGGCTGAGCTCACCCGTTTGTCATGGATGTAAAAAATCTTTGTACGTTCTCATTGCTTCAATTTGTGTTGGCRCAGATGGTTATTACAGCAGTACCTCTAGCCTGTGCCTGACTGTGCCAGCCCTTCACAAATGCATTGGGAGAGTCAGTCCTTGTTCCATAGAACTTATTATAATCAATTTGAAAAGGATGATATGGAGAGAGAGTGCAGATCAGCTGTCTAGGTATAGGTTCTCCATCAACTGCCTTTACGCTCACAGAGAGATGTAAGAGTGTATTTATTGTTCAGGCAGGTAAAAATATCTGTCGTAGAATTTGTGACAATTGCTCCTTTACTGTAATGTGTTTGTTTGTGTAAACACACCTATTTTGTGTGGGTTTTTTTGTGTCTCAGATTTATGCTTCCTGTAAAGCATATAGGAAATCTGTGCAAATTACACCAAGGTGCTTTCCAGTCAAACTTGTCTAAACAAAGTTTCCCTAGTGCCAGCAGACTGGTTCTGTCTCACAAACAGAGAGGCAGTCTTTGCAGCTGACTTTGTACATGAAACCTTTGCCCCCCATTTTTGCCTCTGGACACAGTCTGTTTTCCCAGTTGGTGTCAGACATATGTGACTGACAGGCATTGGGCTGGGAGTCTGCCATGACACAAGGCTAACGAGGCCTGCTCTGGTTTGGTTAACAGTAAGGTGTGTCAGTTCAGGGTCCAAACATGGTCTTTAGCCAGAGCCCCAGCATCCTTCAACATATGACCACAAGCTGTGTGTTGAGCTGTTGAATATGAAATGAAAGATGCTCATGCTGCGGGCTCTCTGTGGTCTGGCTGTTGGCTTCTAGCTGGGGCTGAAGGCACCATCTGTGACTTACAAGCTCTGTGTGCCTGGGACTTTCTGCTTGAAGCATCCCAGCAGGTGAAAATCTCTCCCTGCTGTTTCTGGCAGCAGCACTCCTGTTTTGATCTGCAGAGCTCCAGCTACTGAGCTGCACCAGTCCTAAATAGCTGGGCAGGTGAGGTACTCTGTTCTAGCTGCTGAGGGAATGGACATATATATACCTGCTGGATCAGGTACATTTGATGTCACTTCTTGGCATCAGGCCACTCCACAGCTAGTAGGTTGGTTGGGAGGGCGGTTGTGGAAGGAATAGGCAAAATATTTTTCAGAGGGCCTTCAGCTGATCTCCAGTGACAATCTGAAAAATATGCTTCATTAAAGGAGAGAAGGGTGTGAGGGGGGATTGTACTGGAATAGGTTAGTGGAGCTGATAACTGTAACACAAGAAAAAGGCCCATGGTGAATATTACACAGTCATTTATGGAGCCCATGAAATGATAACACATGGATGCTGGAGAGGGAATATAACAGTCAATTTTATAGCATTTTCTGTACACAGCCACTGATTGATGCTCCAATGACTCACTCACGTGGCATTTTTCCAGATCTGATAATATCTTGGACTCTGAGCAACTCTCCTATCTATGCAGATTTTTTCTTCTCAAACATATTTCATGCACCTTTGTGCATAACATAACATTGCTGTATGTGTAATTGCCTATTGTAGATCTCTATCTGCTGTTTCTATCCTTTGCTTACGTTTGCCTTGGTTTATGATCCTATCAGGTGCCCAAAGCTAAGCAGGACTGATCCAGTAGTCAGTGCTTGGAAGGGAAACCTCTGCTTAAAACCAAGTGCTACAGCAAGGGGTGACAGCATTTGGGGAGGGAAGCACCTTCTTTAGACAGGCCACTGGTTGGGTGGGATATTGCATGTGCGAACACAGCCTTTATCACATAAGACATYTGACTTGTGGTCATCTACATCAATGCACCAGCTGTCACCATAGTAATCTTTTACAAGTTTGTAGTTTTCTTCCAGGTTGTGGATTGTCAGCCGGCAGGGGAAATTCCTGGATGTCAGGGTTGCTTTAGTCAAAGGATATATCTACATGACAAAAAATAAATGGATACTTAATTTATTTTGTCCCTTATGAGTTAGCTAATATAGCTAGAGCAATATAGGCAAAATACTTCAGGCTTTTAACCTGGGGTATAGATAAGAGTCATCCTTCTGTGAACTTAAAGGTGACTATGATTTATTAACCTCCATTTCTTTGTCTTGATTGATCTTTTAACCTGCCAGCAAGTGTGAATCAACAAATGCAAATTATGAACATGTTTTTTCCCCAGTGCAGACAACCTAGAACGAAATACGTTTTTGTCACTGCTGGCTCATAWCTTGTTCTGTGCAGATGCTGAGCAGGGAAGGAGTTCTTCCATCAAGCCATTGCCCATGGGTATGAGGAGTTTGTGATAGATTATTTTGGCAGTGCTTGCAAATGAGTTGGAGTCTGCAGAACATGGGGTAATTGCACAGCAGGAATAACAGTTTACCAGAACTTACTCAAAGCTCTTGAACAAACACATATGTTTGAGAGCCTAGCTGCAATACAAGCAGATCTTCATAAAGCTAGGCATGTCTCTCTCCTGCTACCACTCTGTGGCTACATACAACAAATCTATTGTATTACACAGAACTGTCATTTGTAACCTTTTCCCTTTTATGCTACTAAGATGATTGCTGGCATAGGCTTGAAAGAGGCCTTGTGATTTCAGGGGAATTTGCTTACATCCTAAATTTCCAAGCACCACCAGTGTAAGGGAAAGGAACAGGAGCTTGGATGGGACCACRGCAAACCCTGTGGCTCTTGCAAGGGGACGGGATTGTCCCTGGAGACTCCTATCCCCAGACCACAACTCCTGCATGGACCAGAGAGCAGAATGACACCAGCTCCCAGAGAGGAAAATGGAGCTTCCCACCCTGTGGGGAATGTGTGAGCCTTCACCCTGGGCCCAGTGAAGGGAGTCAGGCGTGGGGGCTGGGGGGGTGGTCCCGCACCACTCACGTGGCTCTGGCAGCTGGTGAGATGGATGAAAGGCTATGGGGAGAAGCTGTAGGCAAGGAACTTTCTTTGCAGGCTTTCTCTTAGTCCGTATCCCCCCAAACTGGGGAACTGGGGTGGTGTGGAGGATTGCATGAGGGGCCCCAAGCAGGGAAGAGGCATCTCATATTCCAGGTGTGGCAGGGTCTGGTAGAAGGTCAGGGCCTGTCAACATGCAAGGAAAATGGTCTTTATCAACCCCAAAGGAGCTGTGTTGGGTGACTGGGCAAGCCCAAGCCCCCAGTCTGCCTCCCATGCATGGTGCCATGGAGGATGAGGGTGGAGAGCTGAGCTGGTCTCCCACAGTCCCCAGGGTTGCTCAGGGATGGCAGAAGCCTAGCACTGYTTTTCGTCCCCCAAGCCCTTGCTGGCAGATGGTGTTATGGTGGCGTCACGTCCAAAGTTGCCATTTCCTGGGGCTGAGCAGAAGAGATGAAARCAGGAGGGGAGACTGTGCCTGCACAGGGGAAGTGGCAGGTGCGGGAAGCGGAGAGCAGGCTCTCTACTCTGTTACCATGCTTTCCCCCGTGAAGCACTGTGCAAACAGCAGAGGCAATAAAATATGAGATGAACAAGACAAAATCAGTTATTTACTGCCTTCAACCAGGGCRCAATTGTTCCCCTTGGCAAGTTTTCAAGTGCCTTTTGCTTCTAGTCTGCTTTTAAATGACGTGTATGATATGGCTTCCGCCAGTTCCTGGGGGGGAAGAAGGGAGACTGCCACAGTGCARTAGGTCTCACTCTTCTAAAGCTTTTCCGTTATCTAAAATGTCATTAAATTGCTGCACTGCTGTAGGCATTGCAGTCAGTGTTCTGGTGAATGGAGGGAGCCGTTCTGCCGGCCTGACCTGTTGTGAGTGTGTGTGTGCGTGTGTTTGTGTGTGAAGGACGTCCCTGCCTGCTCTTTGGAGGGTGCCTCTGACCTGCTGGCCTCACTGGTAGTGAAGTGGAAGCTGAGCCTCGCATGCCCTTGGCTCTCCTGGGACAGAGAGCAGACACTATCTGCATTGCATGGTGGAGGAGAGCGGAGCAGGGAGTTGGATGACTTCGGGTCACAGGAGCTGATGGCAAGTCTAGCACTAGGSTGAGGCAGTTGCTTTTATAAGGATCACACACCACATTGTGAGCAGTTGCAAACGCCTCCTTTGCCCATTCCAAGTTGCTTCYGCACTGGGTGTCACAGTCACCCATTGAGGATAAGGAACTGGGCAAGGAGGAGCAGTGACCATTGAGGGCTCACKCTGGAAGATAATAACAGAGTGGGGAACATATTTCATGTGTCCTGATTTAATCTCAGGACAACCCAGCAAGTCAAGAACTTGTTAGTAAAAGCTGCTAGTTTTCTATTTCTGTGACTGAAGCAAATGGCCTTCTATTTCCCTGGACACCTTAGTTAGCTGGGCAGTGCTCTCTCAGCCAGACTGGACAGACGGAGGAGGTCACTGGCACATCCAAGTGCTCCCAGAGTAAAGCATGGGGATTTGGTGGCAGTGTGGAGGAGACTGCAGGAGGCCAACATGGCTTCATTTCCCGGGCAATCTCACATGGCTTATGGGGTTGATCAGTCATTCCTAGTAGCTAAACAAAAGCTAAAGCAAACATAAAGCAAGGTGAGTGGTGGTGCCTGGAGCTGGAAATGGCCATGGCATGCTTGGACTCATGAGTACCCAAAGCTGGTCTGGAGAGCTGGGCTGGCAGTTTGCTGGAGCCTGGGAGCCATGCCTGATGGGCACGCTATACAGCACAAGTCTGTGCTAAGCCCCAGTGGGGAAGAAGACCCACAGCAGCCAGGGCTCTTTTAGCCTGAAGCCAGCCTCCACGGCCAGGGACRGGAATCTTCCCCTCTACGGCACTGCTGAGACGCTGTTTGCAGTGCTGCATCCACCTTGGGACTCTCCATGACCAGATAGGCACTGATGCACTTGAGTGAGTCCAGCAGCGCACAGCAACATGGTTGGGGCTGGAGCACAGAACAGATGAGGGCAGGCCAAGGGAAGGGKATTCAGTCTTAAGAGGAGTCTAACCAGGAGTTTATTGCTGCCTTCAACTATCTGTTAAGAGTTTATTTGAGGTGCGCAGCAGTAGGACAAGGGGCAGGAGGCGCACATTGCAACAGGGAAATTCTGATTTGATATTAGGAAAAAAAAAWTCACTGTGAGATTGGTCAAACACTGGAATCCATAGAGGCTGTGAAATCTCCATCCTTGGAAACATTCAGAACTCAGCTGGATGCAGTCCTGAGCAACCTGCTCTAATTTTAGAGCTGGATCTAACTCTGAAAGCTAGCTTTGTTTTGAGCAGAGGATTGGACCAGAGACTACCAGAACTCCCTTCCAACCCAAATGTCTTTGTAGTTCTCAGATAGACTGACATCCTAGATGTGATCAGATAGGGTTTGCCGTGAGGAATGGCCACGGGAGAGCATAAGAATGGTCACAATGGGTCAGTCTGAAGGTCCATATAGTCCACTAGGCTACCTCTGGTCTTAATATTTGCCATGGGCTAGGAACATGTGCATTGCCAGTAATGGCTGATGCATGGTGTCCTCTGCCTTGGGAAATAGGTTGTGTGTGCCTTTGCTTAATATGGGCTGATTTGTGACATTACTAATTTTTCTGTCATGCAGGACTTGTGCTGGGAAATTACATGAGCAGAAAAAGAGCAAGGAAAAATGTCTCTTATTTGAGCAACACCAACAGATTGACTTTCAACTTTTCTGAGAATTTCTCTGAGTAAATGGCTTTTCCCTTAGGAACTGATAGGTTGGAAATGACCAGGGAACTATGCAGATCCACAATGTCTGGTCCCACTCTCCTGTCTCCCGATAACTCCCCAACAAGAGACATCAAAGAGTCTCGAGCACAGGAGCAGGGGTGTATGAGTGAAGGCGGGGGGGCTTGGCTGAGGCCAGGACAAACCTCCGTCCCTGTTGTAATGCCTGTTGGGCTCCTTGGGGCCCCAAGGAGAAAGCCACAGTCTGGCCCCAGAGCTGCCTGGACAGCATCCAAGGGGATTTGTGTGTGTCTGCAAGGAATCTGTGGCATCTCCTCCTCACCATGATAGGGGGAGTTTATCAGGGGTTTCCTTTGGATGCCTTCACGTCTGCACTGGCAGCAGCCCTCCAGACCGTGACGGCCATCCTGGCCGCCTGCTCCCTGGCCTTTCTCAGCCAGTTCCTCTTGGTCCCCCCTGTAATACCTGCCTGCCCTTTTGGGGTGCCTGACATGAGAGCCGAACTGAAAGCCATCCCCTTCTGTGGGTCCTGCTGCTCGGCTGTGTCTRCCCCTCTGGTGTTACTGCCCCATCCCAGTCAGCTGAGGCTGACCTCTTGYTGTCTTTGGACCTGTTACGCCTGTGGAGGACAGCACTCCCATGCATTTGCAGCTGCAGTTCACTGACGTGTATAACGCGGGAAAAGCATGGGCTGATAGCACTGATACTCAACCCAACTGGGGGTCACAGTGCACTCGGTGGGGGTAGCGCAGAGCATGGCAGYGGGTCTCAGCAAGACCGCTGCCACTGCCTCCACTCTGTGCACCACCTTCCTCTGGAGCTGCAGAGCAAACTCATGCCTCGGTGCTTCCCTTTGAGGTCCTGCTGTCTGAAATGAACCACAGGTGGCCTGGGAGACACCACCAAGCTGACACCTACCCTCCAGGAAGGGAGATTTTTCACAGAGCTCCCTACAAACCTCCCCACTTCCCTGGCCTTGTCTTTGATCTGCTTTCCTTTGAATAAATGGTGTGGGCTTTAAAAACAGATGGATGAACTCCTACCTACCCAAGGCAGAGCCTCATGGATGCACTTCTCTCATGCAGAGAGAATAAGGAATAACCTCTGCAATACTCATTGCAGACATTAGTCATGCTGGCCATCAGATGACTTTTGGGCACTCTGTTGGTGGGTGTCATATGAATGTGTTCATGTTGATGAGACCTAGGTTTTAGAAGAAATGTAGAGCTATTAAACCACAGCTGGTGTCTTCAAAACAAATTGTATCCTTTTTTCTTTTTTCAGTCTAATCTTCATTTTCTAATATAACTCTCTTCTAAWTTAATTCTCTTACAATTCTCAGCTCCTCCAAGCTGAGGGTAACTAAGCTACAGAAGACTTTATCTTCACACCAACAATATATAACATATGGCTATAATATAGTTATATWTATAGTTTTATATATATTWTATATATGTATGTTTATATATATATATAAAATATATAGTATAATATAGCCTTTGGTGGTAATGACCAGAAGTTACCTCTATCTGAAGGTGAGGGGTCCTCTGAAATGAATCCCATTGCTTTTGAGTGTATGYCAACCCAACATTGCTCCCAACAGTGCAAAATCAGAGCCGACATTCACTGATTATGCATATAGGTATTGATTAGCTTCACCAATTGGTTCCTGACCCCACAAAATATCCTTATCATAACTAGAAGTGAAGACATCCACCTATGGGTTTTGTATTGCCTCCTGAAGGGTCTGTAAGTATATCTTGTATGAGTGGCATGAATGGATGTAGCCTATCCTTAAAAATTTGGTCTCTGTGAAGGAGAGTTGTGTTGACTACTAAACCAACCTTGCTCCAGCAATGCAGAGGGAACAGACATGACTGTGTTTGTGACATGGGCCACTGCTTTGCTTTTGCTCTTTTGCACTGTTAACACAGGCTAATGCTCTTTTGGTGCTGCTTAGAGGGATGCAGGTCCTTGCAAACTGTCCTGGATTGCAACATTTCGGAGAGGGATGAGGTGGAAAAGAGAATATGAAACACAAGGGGTTTTGTTGGTTGCCTCATCTGTAAGAGCGATCCCTTTGTGTCCTGAGGGGAGGACACAGCTATGCTCTTCTGATCACATTTCTGGGATGGGGTCAGAAACAGGGAAATGTTCAGATCAGGGTTCTGGAGGCATCAGACTGAAATTTCAGGGCCTCATTCAAACAAATCAGGTGCCTCTGCCCTGGCCTGCATTTTTTCCCCTTTAATCTCTCTGTTTCAGAGTGCTGGTGTTCACACTCTTCCAGGAAAAATCTGGCTCCTCTTATCTCTAGGGTGATGATGCCCTGTAGTTTCCCTGACTTTTGCCTTATCTGTGGATTGAAAACAGACCTGAGCAGGAGACTCAAAGCTCTGCAGGAAAATTTGCACCGCCCAAGCCTGCTGCTCTCTCTGCAGGGCTGGTGGAGCCCCTCTGCAGCAGTTTTCAGGGGCAGGTACGAGGAAGCTCCTATCTGCCCTCCTGAACACACAGGGAGCCACCACACATGGTGGGAGCTTGGTTGCAGGGAGGGCAGCCAGAGCAAGATGGATAAAAGGGCTTGGTGCTGATTAGATCAGGGGAATAAAGAGTTCACCTGTGTGCGTCAGACAACGGACAGACTGGGAAYGGGGGCTGACAGCAGGTGAAGAGGCGGAAGGACATGTTCAACCAGCACAGAGCTGGGGAACAGGTTTAATTTGTACCCTCATCACAAAGTCTGTGGTATGGAGAGGTGTTGTGTGAGAGTTTTTGATTGTGTAGGCAATAAATAGAAGGCAAGCATGGGCTGGATTTAGGAGCCTGCGACGCAGGCTGAAATCCCAAGGGTGCCCCAAGTCTCCTGTGATCTTCACCAAGACCTTAAGTGTCTCTCTGTCTCAGTTTCTCCCTCTCTGTTAAATGCCATATATGCATGAAGGGGGAGGCTTTCAACTTTGCTGGGTCAAGAGTTTTGTACAGATCAAAAACCAGTGAGGTACCTCAAAAACCATCACACTTTGCTGTGTAAAGAAATGACCCACTTCTGTCCAAAAAGCCAAGAGGAGCAGCAGCTGCCTGGATGGGAAAGCCATGAGATGAGAGATGCCCTGTGTATGTGTGGCCCTGGCAAAGCAGACAGAGAGCAGGGAGAGAAGGACAAAGAAAGAAGGCTGCAGCTCTAGCAAAGCGTGCTCCTATGGTATCCCCCCATTCCATAAGTAATTGGTCTGGGGATTTCTGCAACCAGAAGCAATGGAGTCACTTCTTGATTCTAGACTTCCTCAGCAGTCTTTGGTCTGCCAGCCCCTGAGGTTCAAAGTGATTTGTGTGAGTAGCCCAGGGTTACATCCCTGGTAGAGAAATGCAGCCACAGCTGATGAATGCACTGCAATTCCTTCTAGCCTTACATAGTGTGAGCTGGAAGCACTTGGGACACAACACTGGAGCTTGGTCTGGGGGGGCTGAGGTGCAGGCAAGAGAGCGTGCATGAACTAAGACCCCTCTTGCAGCAAGTCTCGCTGTGGAGTCTGCAAGGAGGATAAACATTACAGCTCATCTGAAGCACCCTAGATCCTTTTCTTAGAGTGACTCCAGCACACACACTGGGAGCTGCCAACAGGAATCCCATGCTTTTGCAGTAGCCCTTCCCATGCAGCTGCTGAAGTCTAGAAAAGATGTTTACAAGGTGCAAACTCACAGCCTGCATAAGAGACAATGAAGTGAGTCGCCTCAAAAAAAAAAAAAACAAACAAAAAAACAGGCTGGGACCAGCAAGTGCCCACTTTTCCCCAAGGGGCATCCCAAATTCCACCTCCAGGTGCTTCACCCCCTCCTCTGCCCAGGCATCCAGGGCCCCTTCCGTGGTGGCAATGGGCATCAAGGTGGCAGTGGGAGAACAGAGGAGCAGGGAAGGGAGCCAGTCACAAGAGATGACAAGGCTCGGCTTACAGGTAGCAGTGAGGGATGGGGAAAGGAAAGGAGGAGAGGCAGGGTGGAGGCAGGAGTGCAGGATGGAGGGCAGGAGGGTATGGTTAACCTGCTTGGCGGAGGGGTAGACAGGGAGAGGGGGTTGTGGGCAGGGCTGGGGGAGAACCCAGGTGCCCTGTGCACCTGGTTCTTCACTCTGTCACTCAACAATGAGGCCACCCCCATGTTCTGATGGGCACCTGCGATGCCCAGAGTCCCTCATGTGTCCTATGGGGTGAGCAACCCCCTGTGACCCCTTCCTAGACAGCTCTGAAACCATGCTCTCCTTTCAACGAGCAATAAAAGCCATGTAATTCTCCTCCTGCTGACACCACTGCTTCGGGGATTACCTCACACTGAGATAGCTTTAGCAATCTGGGGCAGGGAGGCTCTGACCCTCCCCACCATGCACTCTGTGAGCAAAACAAAGGATTGCGGACCGGAAGAGACTCCCGTCTTCGTATTACCATATACATCTGACAGGCCCTTCCAATTTCGCTTCTGCCTGACAAGGTAAGAGCTAGCTTCATTTTACAGAAAAGGAGTCCCGGACAGAGTCTGTAGAAAATGAGTATGGGTTGTAGGGGGCCTGCACAAATTGCTCCTCAGGTGAGAGGTAGAAACCATAGTATCTCTTTCTGTCAGCTCCTAGCTGAGATGGGGAAGGCTGCGACTAGAAGAGGAACTGTAAAGGGGGTTGTGTTGACAGGGGAAATGGTTGGTGAAGTTCTTTACAGCCCTTCCTGATGCTGATGGCATCCATTATTTCATTGGTGTGCCCAGTGCAGAAGGGATGGGTGGGCTGGTGGGATTTGTGGATCTTAAACCTTTGCCAGCTTCAGGATGAGGGACGATGACATTCAGGATGATCTGAAAGGCCTTGGAGACTCGTGTCCTAGGAACGGGAAGGTACATAATAGTACAGAGAGCAAAACCATCTGCTTAGAGACAAATATCAGGTGCCTCTGCTACCTGCTCAGTGCTTGTCAGCTGTAAATGAGAGGAGAGAGACCACGAACATTATTAAGAGACAGTGTGATGCAGATATGTAGGCTTTTTCAAGTGAGGTTGGTCATAGACAGTTAAGGTCATATCAGAGCTCTTGTATGAGTCTCTGTGAGACCTGGCCATGCAGATGATGACCGCAGAGGAGAAGGGAGCTAAGGCAGCTTTAATCCTCCTGTTAGCACAGTCCAAGCACTCCCTGGTCAGGAAATGCGACCATGGACATGCAGCTCAGCAGCCTGTTCCTGTTGGGATCAGAGCCTGGCCTTGCTTCCCAAAGGAGCATGGGGATGTCTCAGTGCCAGGACTAATCCTGTGTTTGTTTAGTCCGAGGAGAGAGTGAGCTGTCCTCATCCCACAGTGAGGAGGTCCTCTGCTGGGCTGACTGTTAATGCTCCTTTCAGGCTGTTCATGCTCCTTTCAGCCTCTGGTAAAAAGTTAATGTTCTACCAGCAGGACTGAAGCTAATGGAGTGGCAACGTTCCAGCTGTTGATTAGCGCAAATAAGAGATAAATGAACTCTTGGGTGAAGAGGAAACACGTGTGCTGTCAAATTGAAACTGAAAAGTTATTGCTCACAGAAGCGTGACTCCCCTGGAGTCTGTAGGAGCTCAGCCTTCCCAGTGCTGGTGTGGTGGGACCTAGGGGAACTGTTCCCCCAGCTCTTCAGTATGATATGTACCAACACCAACACTGTTATTGGAACTTCACTGAGCCAAAATTTTCTGCACCAAACTCAGACGTTTATTACTAGTTCTGACAGCACACTTGTCTTAGGGAACAAAATGTGTTTGGTTTAGCAGGTGTGTGTTTCATGGGTGGTGAAAAACATGGTAAAATCTTTGTAGGGTCAATGCTGAGTGAAGTTTCCACATGTGAGCAAGTCAAGGTGAACATCAGGAGATGGCACAGAGCTAAATGCGAACAGCTAATGCTGTTCTAACAAGACCTAATTTTTCCACAGGACCACCTGGGACATAATTTCTGCTGAAAATTAAAGAATGCTTGTGTATGTGAATTGGTGGGGGAGTTTTGTGGTCTTCCATCCTTGAAATCATTGTGAGTTATATCACTGACTTCAGTGGGGACACGTCCCAGCCTGGACTGAGCTTGTCTCCTGCTAACATACAGTTTTGCAAAGCTGTTAGAGAATTAGCATGAGCAGTTTTCCTGATGGGCTAAGCTCACAAGATGACTGATGACACCTAATTCCTAACTCTAACTGGGGGATTTTTGTGTGTTTGGCTTGTCCAGTTCCTGAGATGATCATTTGTGGTGGGAGGGATTTCCTGGGATGTTTTCCGTGTTCAGGCAGGAAGAGTGCTGTTCCCCTCTGTATGTGAAATGCTAAATATGAACTCAGAAGTAATCCAAAGTGATAAGGTCTGGGAGCAACAGGGGCTCTTTTTATCCAGAAAGATTGAACAAGCTTTGGGAGCCTGGAAGTGATTATTCTGAGAAATAAGAAAACACAAAACTTTTCTTGGATGCTCATTTAAAGATTAAATGTATGTCTCCTGGAAAATCTTATAAGATAGCACCTGTAAGAAATGAGTTAATGACTGTGATGGGGTAATGCTGGCACATGAACAAAAGGGTTTGAGAGTATGCTCAAACTTGAGGGTGTGGCTGCTTGTGCTACTAGGGGACTCTATTCRGTGACTCCAGAGATCCTCATCAGACTTACAGATATGTGAAACCATCCAAGTATGAACATGTGATGGTGGGCGACCAGCAAATCTTTGCTCTCCAGCCCTTGGCTGACTCACAGGTGGCTGTTTGTACTCATTCATGATTATTATATCTGGATGTAGATAGTAAGGGCAGTCCAGCTCATGTGGCATTGGATCCCTGCCTCATAGGTGTGCACGTTGGAGCTGATCATGCCCCCGATGGAGATACTGGAGGGAAACTGCCAGCTGCAGGAGTGACTCACAGCACTGGTGTCTGATGCCTATTCTAGGTGGGGATGATTCACCCTTTGGAGCTGCCTATTTCTCTTTGCTGATTGTAAAGAAAGTGCAGGGTGACAGACTCAGTCTTGAACACTTTGGTTTTGCATGCTGTTAGAGCAGAGGTGCTCTGCCTTAAAGGATTCAGAGAAAGGTATTTGTTTTGTTAGTCCTTTGCAGATTGCCTTTCTTTAATGCACAAAATGACCAGAAAAAAAACAAAAATACAGGGGTCAGACATTTTCAGCAGCCAACAYAGGATCTTCTCTAAACAGTTTTAAGGGGGAAATTAATGTCTCAGTGCCATCTTGTGGAACAATCTATGTAAGAGGACAGGCAGTGGCGACAGGTGCATCCAGTGTCATACTCCTCAGGCTGTGATTCATGGGGCCATCCTAAATGGCCTGGTGTTGGGCTATGGGTTGCATTACACTGTAAGCGCAAAGGCACCTTCCTTGATCCCTTCAGCTGATCCAACACTCCACATATGTCCCCTGGCCTGGGACCAAACTCCATTTCTGCCTGATGGTCTACAAGAAAAAGATACTGGGAAATGCTGCCCTAGAAGCATGTTGGAGTTTTAGGGGATTTGGTGGTGATTTCAGTAATTATGCCTCAAATGCAATGATTAAACCAAAGATTTCCACTGGAACCTGGGATTTCTTTCTTGCCTGAAAAGAGTGCAAGTCCACGGGAGCTCAGCAATCCTGGAAACTGCCTGTCCACTTCTCAGTCCAAATTAGAATATATAGGTGCCTATAGCTATGCTCAGTAACAGGAGACAAAGCCTTTCAGAGACAATGCAGCTGCTTTCTTGTTTGTAAAGTGAAGGAGTCTACTTGAAAGGCCCCTTGAGATCTAGGAAAGAAAAACAAAGTTGTAGGTCCAAATTTGAGGCATACGGATTGATTCACACCCTCATTCATCTGAGAAATGCTGGGAGATCTCCAATACACACTGATGCTAGGACTTCAGCTTTACATCTCCATTGGAAACTACCACGTGCAGAAGAAACTTGAGGCACCCCTCACCACCCTGAACTGGCACTCCCAGGCTCATGTTTGTGTGCTCCACCAATAAATGTTTGCACAGAAGAGAATCAAGTGACCTGGAAGAATCTATTGGTCCCTTTTTCTGTGCCAAACCATGGCTCACAAACCCATAGGAGAAAAAGTTTTCTAAGTAGGAAGGTGCTGTTGGAACACCCATTCCAGCAATGTGATTATCATCCCTCATGATTAAATGTTCTTTAATATCCCATACAGACTAGTAATTTACTGCATATTTAGCCAGGCAGTTCAAYGAGGTCAACAACAGATTTGTTGCTGGAGGAGGGCTTGTCCCAGTCCATAAAACCCTTCCTTGCTGCAATGTAGACAATCATCTATGGAGAACAGAGGAGAATCAGCTTCCCAGGTTCTTCCACACAGCTGCACAACATCCTGTGGGTGAGAGAAAAGCTCATGAACTTTTGCAAAGCAGTAGCAGAGTGAGGCATCACCAGGGACAGAGTCAGCAGAATGCTATGTCCCAATCCATGCAGCTGCCTGTGACTCTTCTGGAGCTGTGTGTCACATCCCTTTCAGAAAGATACTTAGAAGATGCAGCAGGTTTAGATGAAAGTGAAGAAAACCAGCAAAGAACTAGACAGGGCTCCTGGAAAAAGGTCCTGAGAGCTCAGTGGGTTTAATAGGTTGTGGTTGAAGAAAGAGTAATTGAAAAGGTATTAAAACATTTTTACAGTGGTGGGGTAAGAGCATTATTGCAGTTGGTGGGCAGGAAGATAAACAGAGGGAATCAGAAAGTTGAGATTTTATTTGTAGGTGTGGGAGAGTGAGGGCTCTGCTCTGGTATCCAGGTGAGATCAAAGGCGTCCATTTCTTATTTCTGGGATCCAGGTGTGAAGCTGTGTTTATTCCTTATGCTGATTTCCTGTTCCTGCCATAACTACATGCTGGCATTATGTCGTGCAAGCACCGGACTCTCCAAACCACACAGTTGTTAGCCTTTCTCCAGGGATTATTACTGGAGACAGGTCTCTTCTAGCGCCATATGAGAGGACAGGAGGGAGGGTTTGGTGAGGAGGCTCTGCACTAGCACGACCAGCGCTGCAGACACGGGGTGCAGTCAGTGCAGCCAGGTGCATGGTGCAGTGGGACCCAGAGCAACAGAGAAGAGTCCCAGCTGCTGAATTAAGGAAACACATCCTGCAGCATTGTCTTGGGAGAGCAAATATTCAGTCTGTAACAGCTCTATAGCCACTCTCTTCTTCCTGGCCATGGACAGTGGTGCACACCAGTTCCAGACAGAGCATCCTCACTGCCAGCTAGGGATGAGCAGGATAGTCCTGCAAAGTGCAGGCAAACAGTCCTAATCCCACCCATTAAAGCAGAACAGCACCAAGCCACCAGCCAGCAGGTTATAATGCAGAGCACAGACAAAATTGCTATTCATTTTCTGTGCCTATGGAAARGGTTATGGAGAATGAGAGCTCCATTTCTCTGGAGATACACTGCTCCTGGATGGAGTTGCAGAGCTTGCAAGGGACTCGTAGCAGAAAAGTTGCATCCTCATCATTTAGATTTAAACGGAAGGCAGGGGAGAGAGACTTTAAAGCTGGCTGCTACTTTATTGACTTGTTCATCGTTAACCAAATGAGTGAAGGTGTCTGAGGGTGAAAGGAGGTTGCCAAGTTTCAAAGGGTAACTTAGCTCAGCGCAATGAAGTCTGCTCTCACAACAGGAGCTCCCRCAGCTGCACGCTGGAGCCGGAGAGCAGAATGCTGGAGAAAATTCGGAAAGCACTCACGGTTCGTAACAGGACCATCAGGGAGCTGCTGGCAGAAGCACTGGGGATGTTCATCCTGATGGTAAGGAGGAGATGGACCCAGATGTGCATGTCCATTCATGTGTTTGTATGTGTGTGTATGGGGGGGCATGAGAGTGTAAACATTTGCAGCAGCAGTTCAGTGGTTTCCTGCCACATCCTCAGTGTTGCTCACCAGCTGGTTATTACTGCTTAACTCTCCTCTGGTCACACAGCAGCTTTGGTTCAGGGTAGACAATCTGTCAAAAACTTTCTGTTGGAAAAAGGCAATGCAAGTGGCAGGTGGGGCACCGAGAGAAGGTGAAGTAGGTTGGGATGAACAGGCTGCTCCTGTTCTCTTCTAGGAAAAAACAAACACAAGACTCTGAATGAAATCAAACAGTGGTGTCTTGTCAGATAGGGCAACACAACACTTGTGACAAACCCCCTTAAACTCCCAGGCAGTGAATTGGTGCTCTTCTCCCCGCAGTGCCAAAGGGGGCTGTGCGGGCTGAGCAGCTGCCACTGATGCCTGCCTGAGATCCTGCGCAGGGTTCAGGGGAGCAGTGGGCAGATCCTCAACTCCTCTGCCACTGACATTCTCTGTGGAATGAAAACAGCATTCATTCATCTTCCTGCTGGTGTTGCCAGGGTAATTAATGCTTGTGAAACTCTCTGGAGCCACAACCCACCATTAGAAAACACAATTACCAGGTGTAAAGCATGCCAGGAGTTTGCCTTCAGTTGTCTTATGCTGGCAAATGAATAATGTTTGTCCTGAATCATACAAAAAACTCTCCCCTTGCCTGAGGGATCTCTTGCACATGAAGTGAAGTKGTTTTGAGCTTTCAGGCTGCTTCAGAGGTGTTTGAGGGAGAGGGCAAGGAAGGCAGGGGCAGTTGCTTTGCAGTCAGAATTGATCCCTGGTGTTGGTGCAGCGCCCTGCCGGGATCAGAGCCTCAGTGCGTTGCCCCAGCATAACAAAATGAGATCTTCTCTCTGAAGAGGTCCAGGAACTGTTTGTGTTAATTTACTATACTTGGACTTAGCCTGTAAGCAATTCTGGGCAGAGTAAGGCACTTTAGTTTGCACAGAGGCCACCACAGAAGAGCTGAGGATTATCCAAATAATTCATACTTGGAGATTTCCATAAAAATGGGGACCTTTTGACATAGCTGTCTGCACAGATAAAGGTGCTTTTTTTTCAAGGACAACTGCATGTGCAAAGGATACTTGCATTTCATCACATCATCTTGCGTATTTAGTCCCTTGAAATCCATTCCTACTGCACAGGTAGTTCTACACACATTGGAAATCAGAGTACAGACATCTGCGACTCCTCAGCCAGACCTAAGCAAATATTCTTCCTTTTCCATCACCTTTGTTTTTGGTGGCAAAACTTCCCGGATGACAAAGAACAACTTTAGGGGAGTCCTGCCAGGGTGGCAGCATGAGGAGGATCCTGAATAATTCTTGTCTTCATGCCCAGGACTCTGACAGTTCAAGGGAGATTTTGGAGCCAGCAACTCATGTTGACTCTTCCCCCACTGAGCTCTGTGAGATGATAGAGTAGGAGGAGGGACACTGCACACTAAACAGCCCCATCAAGGGYTGGTGGCAAATAACAACCAGCATCCAAAGCTAGCCTCTCTGGCAGCCCCCTGCCCCTTGCTGCACCTGCGAACGTCCTCTCTGATCTCTAGGACTCCTGACTGACTGGCTGTTACTTGTACAATAGCACCCAGCCAGGATAGGGGATCTTGTTTCAATAGACAGGCAATGCTCATAAAGGAGGGTGCCAGGCAGCAGGAGTAAATGGGAGTGGGTAGGTAGGAAAAACAAAGGTTACTTTGGGATCATGAGAATAGAAGAAATGACCAGAGGTTTGGATCCATGCTGCAAAATAGCTTCTTTGACCTGTCCCTTACTTTTTTCAGGATAAAAAAGTTTCAGTTCAGCTTTAATAGCAGTCTCCTGCTCTGCTCCCCTCCCTCTGCACTTGCATGCATTCCTGCAAAACGTGTGTCCATCCTTTATGCATTTGATTCTCTTGGATCTGGCTTTGGAAAGGCTCAGAAATAAACAGGGAAAGAAATTTTGTTATGGGATATCCCAGATATTGCTTCAGGCTGCTTTTGCTGAGACAGACTGGGAGAAGGGCCCACACTGTGCAGGCTGTAAATTTGTGTGGAGCATGCAGTGTGGTCTGCGTAGATGAGAGAGGTGAAAATAGCATCTCTGGGGAACAGGGGATTTTGGTGATATCTGAAGGGGAAGAGGCAGAGCAGACACATGAGATAAAGACTGGATCCAGGCACAGCAGCAAGTAAAGATCTGAGTGAAAACAGGATAGCTCAAAGCAGAAATAGAGGTGTTGCAGAACATACTGACTTATTTCTTGGAGGAGCATGCTACCTGGTCCTTGTTCTCCCTGGATAAACACTGGTATAGTTTAAGGTATGGGATACTCTAAGTCCTAAGTGGTTTGAGAGGCAGAGACCTCAAAAGAAGCTTTGTCTTTCTGTAGATTTCTGTGTAAGAGCTGTGAAAATAAATGATTTTTCCAGCCTCTGACCACATTAAAAGAGTGAAGTATATTTACTTTCAGGACAGAGCAATTTCTTAAATATGTGTTTTCCTGCTGAAATAAAGTATTTACATTTCTTTTTAAGTTTTTCTTGTTTGTCTTTTAGTCACTAAAAAACATATTGAAATCTTGGCCATTTTCAATTTGTAAACATATGCATCGAAAGGAAAAGTCAAACCAGAATTTCCTTCATTGTTTTTGGCCAGAATAAGTTACCAAAATTAGAGTCAAGTTTGGCAAATAGCTTTGTCTTGATCAAGCTACATTTTTAGACAATAAATTAATAAAGAAAAAAGAAAAGTAAAAAAGAAAGAAAAGAAAGAAAACAAGAACTTGCCCAGCCCTCATTCCATCTGACTTGGGCTGTCTTTGGGATGTCTGTGGTGACTCTCTCTGGATTCACGCCCCTGATTTCACTGTGAGTGATCCCATTTGAACCTCAGACCTCAGTATGGGCAGCTTTGGCTTGTGTCCCCTGCACTGAATCCAGACCAAAGCATCTGGTTTGGTGTGATAGGCACCAAAAAGGAATACCCAGGTACTTGCTCAGTTTTTACAGGAGAGCCTTTGGAAATTTGTTAGTATTACTGGAAAAGTGCCAAGGAAGCCCAGTCCTCCACAGAAGTAATACTGCTTTTAACACACCTTTCTTTTCCATTCACTAGCTCATTGGCTTGTCTTCTGCTGCTCAAGTGACTTTAGGACGAGGAGAATTTGGGCAATATCTGAGCATCAATTTGGGATTTGGCATTGGTGTCACCTTGGGAATCCATGCAGCTGGAGGAATCTCTGGTGAGTAGGACACCTGAGCATAGGACATCTTTATGTCCTGCAAAGGCCATATGTCAGGGGCAGCAAGACTGGGCTGTGCAGCTGCAGGTGGCAGCATGGCAAGCAGAGGCAGTGGCCTCACCAACAATAAGTGCAGTCCCACCATGCCCAAACAAGAAGAGCAGAGCAGGTCCAGGGTCAGCCTTGTGATCCAGTGATCACCAGACAAGCCTGCAGGGGTGAGACAGGTTTGAGACCAAGCCAAGGAGTAGAGATGGCAAGGCAAGATCAGGATCAACAAGGTGCAAGGCAGGCACAGCATACCTACAGTATGCTGAGAGCCTGATCTTAAATGCATGTCCTGAGCCAAGACAGAGGATGCATGGGTAGATGCCCCAGATGAGGCTTTTCACAGCTCTTGCTCACAACTCACTTGTGTTCAGAGCTGTCTGACCCAAGGTTACACAACTGCACCATATCAGAGAAGACCTTGAACACAACAGCCAAACACATGTGGTGGTGGTGGGGAAAGAGCTTGCAGAGGAGGATTACAGAGACAGAKGGTTCCAGGTTGGTCATTAGAGGTAATTAGAGCCCCTTGATGCACTCAGGGCCCTGACAAAGTGGTGCAGACTCCTTGCTCACTTGTAAAGACTGGCCAGAGGCAAGTGGGACAGAGACAATGGCAAAGATTTAGCCAGCTCATGTTCTCACACAGTCATCAGAGAAAGATTTCAGCAGTGCCCACATTAGACACTTGGAATATGCCATCAGAGCATGGCCCAAGGAGATAAGAAGTTTGGAAAACATGCTGCCAATATGACCCATGGGGAAGTAAATCATTTATTGGAAAGGAGAACTTGCTGCTGATGTTGCAACAGGGAATGGTATTTTCTCCTTATCATCCACACCCATGCGCACATATCCACACACAAGCACACCCTGCACTCACACAAGGTGGTGTTTCAGGCCTGTAGGATGGTATCTCTCACATGACAGAGCATTACCTCTTGAATTGGGCAATTTCTGCATTCATTTGCCCCAAGTGAAGAGATAAGGGCTCTAGTAGGCAGAAAATTAAAGCAAGTCCTTGCTCTTGAGCTGTGGGAAAAGAGAGATTCCCAAAGCTGGGGACAGGTTTGAAAAGAAAGTTGTTCCACATGAGCGGTCAGCTCTTAATCTCCCCGTCCATTTGGAACTGGTGGATTCATCCTGGGGAAAGTTTGCTGAGCAAAGGGGGTCCTTGCAGTCTATGGTGACATTTGAGATGAGGTCTCAGCTCAGTCAGCAACAGGCTGGTTCTGGAGCTGGCATCAGGGCTCCTTGGCATCGTGATTTGGCTTCATGTACATCACAAGATGCTTCTTGTGGTCACAGAAATGGCTGGTTCATGCCCACAAGGAATCAGAAGATCAAAGAAAAAGGGGTCTCCCCCAATTTCAGTTGTGATTGTGGGATTGTAGCAGGCAGCACATGCACTTTCACCTCACTCTGTCTTGCACTTTGATGAAATGCTGTGTGTCTGGATCTTACTCCTTTTTGAGTCTGAAGGAGGAGAAGGCCATTGAGACTGGAACATTTACTGATACCCAGAATTTACACTTACTAGACAGGACAAAGCAAATATTTCCATTGGACTTGTGGGAAGATTATGCCTGGAGAACAGAAGTGATTTGTGCTGAGGGCACAAGAATTATGTGGCCAAAGCCAGAATTGAACCTGGATCCACTTAGTCTTTCTCCAACAGCACCATGGCGATACCTACTCCTCCACAAAAAATGTTCCCTCAAAATAGGGAAAACTGCTCTTGTGCTATATGAGAACTAGGTGCTAAAAGGTTTAATGAAATGCAGTCCAAGATTACAAACTCTGCAAGGGGAGGACCATGTCTGCTCTGGACCAGCAGGTGTAACCATGGTCTGGGCAGAAACAGCTGTCCTAATCCCTTCTCAAGGCAGTGATATCCAAGAGCTAAGCTGATCTGCTGCTGACAGCCCTGTATAGTTTTGCTTTACAAACATGAAGATATGCGGGCCTCACTGGTTGATTTCAGAGTTTGTTACTCCAGCCTCTAATGCCTTGCTCCCAGAGGTGCTAAGAGCCTGCAGCTGCCATCAGCTCAGGGCACTCAGCTCCGCCAGGATCAGACCCTCCTTGCCTATCAGATGTTTGAGAGGTCTCTCCATTGTTTGGGATACAATTTGTAACCAGTATATGTAACCATATAAAGGGTGGGTGATGGTCTAAGGTCTGGGCTCCCTTTAAACTAAACAGAGAGAAGCCCATGTAGAGGGAGACTCATGCCATGCCATGAGAGGTGCCTCTGACAAGTGAGATGACCKGCTTTCTGGGAGCAGCTTGTGGTCTATAGTGAGCTAAGAAGAGGACACTGAACTCTTAGAAGACTAAAGCTAGGTGCTCTCTGCCCTGCTTCATGTAGGAATATTGCAGTCATCCATCTAGCAGTAGCCCAGCTGGAGGAGATGCCACCACTGTGACTTTCTTGACAAAGTGATGGGCAAGTATTTAACAGGTTCCAGGGAAACCACAGGGGAGATCCACACCCTGCTCAGTGAACCAGAGCTAAAAACTGCTCCAGAGGCAGRCAGGAGTTCTCAACCTGCCTATGTGTGGGCCCACAGCAGCCCATGAGCTGTGAGCTCATACACTCTTACATGCTTTGGTCAGGGTAGAAGTCCCAGGCTGCAGGTGTAAATGACAATCTGAGATGCAAATCAGTGGAGGACCAAGCTGGCTAGATGCATCCCTCTCTCCAGGGAAAATGGGTCAGCTTTGTGCAGGAGGGAGACCCTGCCACCATGGCTGGGGGAGTCTTAGTGCTTGGTACTCTGGAGCAAAGTCTGGGTCATTACCTGTGGTATGGGGGGCATGCTCCAGAACAGGTCCATCAGAGCAGATACTACTCTCTTTTGTTGTGATTTTGCAGGAGCTCATCTGAATGCCTCCATTACCCTCACACACTGCCTTTTAGGGAACCTTCCCTGGAAAAAGCTCCCAGTTTATCTGCTTGGCCAGTTCCTGGGCTCCTTTCTGGCAGCAGCTACTGTTTTTGGCATCTACTATGGTATGGTTGCTTCTTCATCATGGCAGGGGCGGGGTGGGGGGGCACTGCTGCGGACACCATGTCAGTCTTAGCTCACAGTTCATCAAGATGTTTCCCTTTACTGTACCCAGAATGAGGTCTGGGTGAGGAGGGCGAGCTCTTGGCTAGTGAGACAGATCATTATAGCTCAAGGCCAATGCAAGGCCTAGGGCATTCCCACCACCAAAACCTGCCTCAAGGCTGGTAGCTGCATTTTGGCAGTGTTGTGTTTCTAAGGGTCTGTAAGTCCTCCAGTGCCCAGAGTCACTGTGGCTGGGGTTCTCATGGTGATACCTGAATCRGAAAGTGCAAGGGCTCAAGTTAGATGGGCTACCAAGCATCAAGCACAGCTGGAGCTGTGTGGGGGACTCAGCTGGACTGTGRAAGACAGAACAGCWGTTATTCATGTTTGTGACTTGTGARCAGAGGACCCRCAACCCATTGGCTACAGCATGTCCAAATCTCTGGGGGGCAGAGGGAGGGAAGCCTCCCAGTGCAATATGAGCATTCAGCTCCCACCAGGCWTCTGGAGAAGGGATGGGGAGCTGGCAGGTTAAGGAAGCAACTGCAGACCAAAGTCTGCTGGTGACAGATCAGTGACCATGCTCTGGAAGGGGTGTGTCGCTCTGGTCACATCTCCTTTTGCCTCTTTTCCCGTTGTGTCTGTACTGGCTGCAGTGGGTAGACATCTGTCCATGTCACAYGCGATGAACTCCGTGCTGGCTGCTGTTGCTAACTCCCCTAACTCCCTTTCTCCTAGATGCACTGTACGACTATACCAAGGGGAACTTTACAGTGACGGGTCCAACTGCCACGGCGGGGATCTTCTCCACTTACCCTGCTCCCTATATGTCCTTGATAGGGGGCTTCTTCACAGAGGTCAGTGGGGACAGCTGTGATGTGCTAGGAGAAGGTGAATGGCAATAGGCACTATTCCAGGTCTGGCACAGAGGCCCCACAGTGCTATGTGTGCAGACCCAAGCACAACCCTAGCTCCAAGGAGCCCACTGTCCTGACAAGTGTCCAGCTGCAGGTAGGGTTCAAGGTAGCTTGGTGGCTAAGTTGGGGAGCAGGAGCATAGCAATCGCACTCAGGCTGGGAGAATAGCCTGGGTCAGGGGAGGACTCAGTCAGGATTACAGCCCAAAGTGTGGCCAGCACAGGTCACTGCGCTGGTACAAGCTGTGCTCAAGAGAGCATTAACAGGAGGAAAGTTCCAAGCATGAGACCTCATCTGCATGGTCCCTCRAGATGATGTGGGAGACTGAGGGACTTGGTTCTTCCAGCCACCTCAACAGAGTCTGCTGCTGTGGGGCCAGATCTGTCCCCTTTTCCCCATGTGGTGGGTTAAGTCACTGCAAATTGTATCTCAGGCCAAGGCCTACCTGCTCCTTCCAGTCCCATGCTTGTCTCAGGAGAACTGCCAAGCCTAAAGGATAACACTTCCAAGATGCTTCTCAGCTCAGTCCGAGTGCCCTACAAGCACTTCCCCTTGTGCTCAGCCCAAGCAATGGGAAATTTGAAGCCGAGCTTCGACAGGAACCATCTCCCATGGCTTCTGGGGAGAACCCTGAGTTGTTCCTCCTGTCCTGGATCTTATACTCACTCTGCACTCCCAGGCAGCTCTCCTGGCTACCCCTAACCAGTAYAGCTGTCCTGGGACTGACTTTGCAGGATTACAGCCTGTCTGGATTGAACTTCTGTGGGTTTGACTAGGCCAGTTGGCATTGAATACAGTTTATTCCCAGCACATAACACAATATCAAGATGCCCAGAAATAAGAGGGGAATAAAAGCTTGTCTCAGATATTAAGAACACTCTCAGTTTTTTTTTTTTTGCCATTAGATTTTTCATCAGAAGGCTTGACAGTGAATGCAAACCACCTGCACAGCAAGCCAATGAGATATAGCTATATAACTATTCATTGTAATCTCCAATAATGCTCTGCTGAGTTCCAGTCATGCAGTAAAATCTCCATCCTGACATTATTTCCACCTGGTTAGAGTACTCACTCCTTTGGGGATGCCTCGGAGGATTTGGAGTTATTCCCAAGTGTGTCCCACACTCTGCAGTGCTACAGGAGAAGGCACGTTCACATTTAATTCAAGTCTGAGGAAAGCCATGCTTTTGTTTCTGAGCTGATGAAGATCTGCCTGGCTGTGATGGGGAGCATGGTGAGAGCTGGAGAGCCTCCAGATGGTCACCTGATTGCTCAGCCTCCTATGGAGCATGCAGTGTCCTCGCTGCATAAGAAAACAAATGACAAAGTGTTGCCCAGAGCTACGGGTTTCTGCTCTTACTGTCATCTTTGCAAGCAATTCAATAACATTGGGGTCCTCCCTGACTTGACCAGAACTTGAATCCCACCTGCTCTTCTGGTCTGGGAAGTCACTTCCTCTCTGTTGAGCGTGATCCTTCTGCCTTTGCCAGTCTGTCTACTGACCTGCTTTCCCTTTCCTGTTCCTGCAGTTTATAGCAACGATGATGCTGTTCTTGGGCATTCTAGTCATCCATGATGAGAAAAATAATGGCGCCCTGAAGGGCACACAGGCCCTGCTCACGGGTATCCTGGTCCTAGGCATTGGCCTGGCGATGGGGATGAACACAGGCTATTCCATGAACCCCTCCCGGGACCTGCCCCCAAGGGTCTTCACTGCCATTGCCGGCTGGGGAGTGGACGTCTTCACGTGAGTTACCTGTTTGGATTTTATACTGCCGAGTTCACAAAAGAGAGCAGACAAACCCAAGCAATTAAGCAAATTTTTTCGACCAAATGACACTATGCCTGCAATGTGGACTCTCCCTTTTCAGTAAACGAGGGTCGCACACAGGGGAGCCCCGTGTGTGGCACACACATAATTTGGAGTACACCAAAACTCCAGCACGGGATTCAGCTCCACATTCAGATACTTAATTTAGGCACCTACAACATGGAAGTCTACTGGTGAGTAGAGATCTAGCTGGTTACTTCAGTGAGTAGAGAGCCAGAGAGTTATTCAGATGACCTGAAAGGAGGTAGTTACAGCTGGATTGCTAAATAGCTCTCATAAATTTACATTTTTGAATCTGGAGATGAAACCCTACCTTCTAGTATCTAGTAGGACTGGGTCTCATGCTACGGCTTTTCCCATGGTGAAGGCATTAGTAGAGTCTCTCTCCTGTGCCTGCTGCCCATTTTCATGAAACTTGAAGAAAATATCATTGAGAGCTTGACCTCTCTATAAAGTTTGGTAAAGGAAAAGCAGATGTTATTAGAAATGGGGAAGGTGGAATGGTGTGTCTCTGTCTGGCAGTCACATTCACCAGGATTGCATAGGCTATTTCTTAAGGAGAGTAGAAAACCTGCAGACAGCGCAGAGCTAGTTTCCTAGACCAATAGGGAGAATGACTCTTCCACCAGCAATTAGACCAATGGATGCAGAATTTGTTTAAGCCATCTGTGTCAGGTTAGCCACCTGGCTTTCTCTAAAGCAGCAGATGAAGATGAAATAATTGAAAACCAAACTGCATTTTGCTAGCACTACAACAACTATGTGCTTGTGTGGCTATGGTGTGATGCTGTGAGTGGTAGMATGAATGAAAGGTGAACGTTAATCTGTTTAAGGCATCCTGCAAAGTGTAATTCTTGGTAGGAGGATGAATCCTGTGGTTAAACCACAGCTTTGGGAAGCAGTTTTGGGTTAATTTCCCCACTCTCCATGATCCTTCACGCACATTGCTTATGCTTTCTGTGTCTGTCAGTAGTGGAAGCTATCTACTTCCTACACACAACGATATGGAGAGCCCATGGATTTCATACGCGATGACACGAAGCCCATGGAAACCAAAAAGATCCTTTCTTTGACTGAGCAGATTCTGTGTTAAGCCCTTAGAGTCCCTGAGACTTTCAGGTAGCCAGCTCTTTGGCAGTGAAAAATACCGCGCTCATGAAATTCTCGTTGGAAGTTATTTACTGCAAGGAAAGATAACTTTGCTAGCGTAGAACTGCACCCCACATCAACAAAGATCACAGGGGAGCAATTTACTTGTCCTTCATTTCAGAAATGGTAGAGTACCCAGGAGATTTGCAATGGGCTTGCAGATGTGGCATAAGATGTATGGGAGACCCACAGACTCTGGGAGCTGCTGCTGGAAGAGCCAGCATGTGGGAAGGCACTAAACRCCTTTGCTTACATAGCTCACTTTTGCCCTAGCAGTCTTAGCTCAACTCATTTTATGTCGTGCAGCAGCAGGGCAGTGGTTTGTGTCTGGCTCATCAGAAGCCTGTTCTGTGTTTCCTTTTAGGGCTGGACATGGCTGGTGGTGGATCCCACTCGTAGCTCCAACACTGGGAAGTCTTTTTGGTGTTTTAATCCACAAACTCTTTATTGATTTTCACAATCAGCCTGTCCTGGAAAGTGGAAATGAGAAAAGACAGCCAGACGTGGAGATTTCTAGGATGTGACAGCCACGTGCCCTGAGGAAAGGGCCTGAAAGGAAAGCTTAGTTGGACCATGTGCACTGACAGTCAAAAGGTAACTGAATGGATACCAGCATGTGCAATGACACTACCATTATGTATGGCAGTGTTATGTATTCCTGCACATGGAGAAATGAGAGACAAGTTTTTAATAAAGCAATTCTGCTCAACCAGACAAACTGGGTCTCTGAGACACTGGGAAGACCTGGATAGGGCTACACTTGTCTATGACCCAAAGAAAATTTTCAAACTCGCTGTGTAAAAACTTATTGAAAAAAAAAAAGAAAAATCACACTCCAGAGAAAAGCAAAGCAGAGCTGCAAGACTCCAGATACTTGAAAGTCTATAGCAACCAAAATAAATACAAAATCCAATAGTTAGGCACAAAATAAGTATTAGTCAGGGGATCATGCCAGTGAAAACACAGGGAACACCTTCACAGTGGCAGGAACAAGTTAAAGAAATGTTGATCAGGAATATTCTTTAGTAAGAGATAGATACTATACTAATGAACCACAGGTTTAGATTTGCTTCCATTTGCTAATTTGACACACTAACATCTACTCTGGCAGGGCACAAAGAAAAGCAAGGGAACTGACAGTCTGAAATAGAAATTTCATTTTTGTTTTTTTTGTCTGAACATTCAGCAAGCACTGAAAAATTTGTAAACTACAGGGTCTTGTGATTCCTTGTACAGTTCTGCTGGAACAGGTTAGGAGATGTTTTGGGCTATGTTGGCACAGTGAAAACATGTTTCTTACTGATGGGTTAGACTTTAACTACCAGCATACAAAAGGATTAAGACAACTTCTTTGACAGCATGTCAAAATGATGAGACAAAGGAAGAGCCTTTCTCCACTGTGACTGCACCAGAAACATGGCAAGAGACTGTTGTACTTCAGCAGGAATTCTGCCACTTCCATCTGAACTACAGAAAGGGCCTGCAACAGCCTTACAAGTCTGAGAAAGCATTGGACTAGAAGTAAAACAATAGCAAAAGCTGCCTGTTCACAGACCAGGTGATATAGTTTAACTCCTCTGGAGAATTCTTAAGCAAATCTGGTATATATGTCAAGCAAATGACTGAGGCTCCAGGGCTGGGTACTGCAAATGCACACAACGCAGGGCTCTGCAAGGGTAGGATGCGATAGACCATCACTACTGCGCAGAATCCCAGAAACTGGCATTTAATGGCTTTGACAATTGATTATTCACATCTCACTGTTAAAGGGACTATCAATGTACCACTGTGGCATGAGGTGGGGTGGTAGATATTAACATCCCTGCTTCCTCATTAGAACTGATCTTGTGTTATTAAAGCAGTTACAGCAGGACCTTCACCTGGCAAAAGATGCACATCAGCTTAAGAGGGCTGAAGAGCATTAGAGGATTTTCTTTAGTGTAGGGGATGTGAGAAGGCAGCTTCCAGGCAACCTTTGGAGGGTTCTTTGAGCAGCCACATTTGAAGGTGGGATACAGGGAGTGCAAGAAGAGAGCAAAGCATGGCAGAGCTGGGGCTGATGGTTGCACAGATTTTGAATGGTGAGCATAGGACAGAAGTGGAGCTGCTGTCATACAGATGAGACTTTTGGTCTGTGTGAACTAAAGTGGGAACTTTGGAGTAGCTCAAGGTGGGATCAGCTTAAAGACACTGTAACCAATCCTTTTTCATTGGGGGATTCTCTATCACAATAAAAAACAATTCATCCTGCATACTGCTGTTACCATACATTCTTGTGCATGTGCTCCCAAAGGCATCTTCAAATATCCAGTCACTCTGCAGGAAAATATTCAAATCTTTATTAAAATACTATTAAGCACTTACAGGGTGGCTTGGTCTTTCCGAAGGCCATAAACGCTCGTGAAAGCCTCACAACATCCCTGTGAGGTAGGTTGGTCTTATGCAATTATGCAACTGTTTCATAAATAAAACATGTTGTTGTTTAAATAATCAATACTTGCTTGGAGATGGTGACTTTGCATTCCCTACTTAGGCACAGAATGGGCGGGCTGCTATGATGTGTTTCCAGCATATCTAAGAAGACTGAATGGCATAGAAAATTAATGGAAACAGTCAGATGTTACTGAAAACCAGAAATGAATGGGTTAAAGTGCAGTTTTACCTGAAAACTTACAGTATAGAAAATAGCATCAGAGCCTTCTAGGGCTGTAGGATCTCAATGGCCCCTGGTCAGATCCTGTCCAGTTAATAAGTGATAAAGACTTTTTGAATGCTCAACTTTGCAAATGAATGTGTGACAAATCAAGGTGTCCTCTTGGCTTACAACAGTCTAACACCACTGATGCAGCTGGAGCTGCCCTGGCTTAGCAGTCCCCAGCCASTTCTCACAAGGGGAGAAAGCAGAGGCAGTGAGGGTTCTTGCATCTTCTCGTTGCCTCCAGGCTCATTACAGAGGACATCACACAGAGCTCACTATCCCAAAGAATACAGCATGAAGGCCAAGGAGTGGTCTTGGCTTTAGAATGAGTGGCTAGGCCAATGCAGGGACACGGAAACCCCAGGTCCCTCTATACCGTGAATCTCAGAGTTGGAAGATTGGAAGGAACACAGGGAAATGCAGAGTTTGATTCTGTCTGAAATGGAAGATATTTCTTCGTGTTGTGGGTTCCAGTCTGCTCCCTTAACATGCAAGGTCAGGGCAGGTTTATTTCAAAGGAGACAGCAGAAATATCCTCACATGCTGTATTTCAGCGTGGGTCTATTAAAGTAATAGTGACTTACATTTACTTCCATTTCACTGCTGTAGTTGCACAGTAATAATAGCTTCCCTACAGAGCAGTGACATCAAGGACTTCTTCATGCCCTCTGAAAAGTACATGCTGCAAGTAGCAGAAGTGAATCAAATCAGTGTCTCAAGGTTTTTGCTCAAAGCCACCAGGATCTACCTCCCTCCCACGTCAAAGTACATTGTGGTTATATTTCATGCAAATTCTGCAGTGTAGTTTCCATAGGAAGATCTATTCATGCACAACAAGGGGCTTGGTCTGAAGCTCTTAGACTCTGCATCAGAGAACATCAAAGCTTATTGCAAATGATGTCCAGGGTCAGATCTGGGGGTCTCGCTTCCTTGAAGAATTCCCAGGTAGTGAGGAAGTCTTGGAGGATGTCATGCTAGTATGGCTCTTTTGGGAGCCTGCTGGCTGGGAGGACGGTTTCTTTTTGATCACTGGAGTTTTGTTCTTGCTTTTAAATACTTTGTTGGGGTCCAGCTTGTTCACAAAGGAGTCAGCTTCTTCAGAAAGGAGAGCTGTGTTGATGGTTATGGGTTTATACATGTTAAACCATTGCTGAAAGGCAGGATGGTGGGGAAGGAGGATGTTAAAAATGAAGCTGCCATTAGACATTCCCTCCCTGCTCTTCCCTCATCCCCAAGACCTGGTTTTAATCATACAGCAGCAGGAACACATATCAGTTTGCAATAGTTTACTGGATTGTGCAAAGTGACCTGTGATAAGGATGGTCCCAGCTGCAGCTACAGCCCTGGAACTGCCCCACATTCCAGAGAGGGAAGAGGAGAACCAGACACAAACCTAAAACTACCTTTCTTGCAGTGTAACTCCTATCAGGAGCAACTTCTGACTTAAACCAACAGGAGGAAATGCAAGAGGAGGGGATGAAACTAAACCACATTTATTTAGATTCAGAGAAGCAGAAAGGATTTAAAAAATCTGGAATTTAAGAGTGCTTATGAAACAGAACCAAACTAGTTGTACTACTTAAAATACAGCCTCCCTCCCTCCCTTCACATATACGATACAGATTTTTTAACTCTTTACACAAAGGATATATGTTGTTTCTCTTCTGCCTTATTTTATGCCTAGAAGTGATCATAATACAKTTTTTTGGTTCCCAGATTCCCCCGTAATGTTATGCCCTGCAGTTCCCATCTCTTAGTGCTCTTCCTATCAGTTGTCCATTGCACGAAGTCAGGAAATGAAACTGTAGGGGATATGATATTACAAACCCCACTGAAACCACCCTCAACGAAATGCTGAACAAGATAAACAGAAGATCAATAGAAAAATATAGAGGGCAATCAGTTAATGTACTGCATAATGGAAAAAGGCTTTAATATATCATCCTTAAAGACCTTTGAAGATGATAATGGTTAACATATTAGGAGGATATAATTTAACAAAAGCTGTGAAATGGCTAGGGAATACACGAGTGATTTCACTAAGGTTTGTGAATATACTGAACGTACCAAAATGTTCTAGCAGGAAAGCTACAGAAAGGCAGAGCACAGGTATATGCTAGAGTACCATGCACACAGCCCTGACTGATAAGGTAGAGCACAGTACATCAGGGAAGAACCCAGAAATACAAAGAGCCAAATTCTGCAGGCACTGATAGACAGGAAGCAGGCAGTGATTTTAGTGAGTAATTTTGATACATGCACAGGGTTGAGGCAGGGACCAAGGAATATCATGTCATCAATACAGGTAAGGGCAGAACACTGACCAAGACCCACCAGGCCTTGCCAGCATGCACAAACATTGCACAGGCTTATGCGCTGTATTCAGCTGTATTAAYGGCTCCATTTCCTGACTCTCCACAAGGTGGAAGCTGGGTTGGGGCTGAATGCCCAGTCGAGCACAGAGGAATGGTAGGTCTCTAATAGCAGGGTTCTGACAGAGTAGAATAGCAATTTTAATAATAATAATGAGCTGGACTGGCCAGCAGGCTGTACCTGGAGCAGGGAACAGCATGAAAGCTGTACTCTCCCACAAGTACTTCTGGAACTGCTGGGATTTAAATTGCTCTTTTGGGCACCATCTCCGCAGGGCACCTCTGTGACTGAGGAGGACGGAAAGGGATTAGTACCCCTTATAAGGCTAAAGCTCATAGTCCTCCTCTGGGTTTCTGTCCAGTGTGTACTTAGACCTCCCTCTTCACCCAGACAGCTCTTGTTCCATGCAATGCCCAGAAAGCTGATCTAGACAAACCTTACATAGCTGTGGGGATGAATGCCCTTATATCTCTTCACTTGATGGCAGTCATGGAAGTAGAGGATGGCTTCAGAGCCCAGAAAGCACAGAAATAGTTGGGGTTCTACCACCTGCTATCAGAGGTCAGAGACAGAGCCCAACTCAGGTGAAAAAAGCAGAGTCAACACAACAGTAGTGACTTTGCTCACGTAAATAAATGACTGTAACATGCCTAGCGGGGAAAGGCTCATGGACTTTCCCATGGCTCACTAGGAGGGCCTACCTGAGCCTGCAGACTGCTTGTCAAAAGGTAGAAAGGTGTTTTCTGGTCCAGATTTACTTTAAATACTGACAAGCTGGATCCTGCTGTCTTACCTTGGCCTGGGGGCTGACCCCATAGCTGGTGAAGGCATATTGCCACTGTGGAAGACCCAGGTGGGTGATGAGCAGGCGGTAGTAGGCTGTGAAGGTTTTGGTGAGGAAATGCCAATATAGAGCTCTGTCCAAGAACCATATCTCTGTGTCTGGGGAGACAACTAGAAAAAGGAAACAAAATTTATGTTGCTGCTTTGCAATGATAGAGATCAACTCCTGGCCAGCATCAGCTGGGAGACACAACATACTTATCCAAAAGGCTTGACATACTTATCCAAAAGGCTTCTAAAAGACAGCATCCCTGATTAACATATACAATTATCCAGAGGCAACATGGTTGAATGGTTAGAGCATGGGGGCTGAAGGGGTCTTGGTTCTGCTCTCAGCCTTACTGAACACTCACGCAGTAGACATTATACACTTCCCCCACTGTAAAATGGATGGTACACTATTCTTTCCCCACCTGGGACTGATGCTCCAGGTGGAGCATCTTTGGACAACAGTATTTTGTAACACAAGTTCAAAGTACGATTATTGCAAACATTTATCTGCCCTGCAAAGTAAAAACAGTAACTATCTTAGTAGTCAGTCATCTGGATTACTGAGTAGAGTCCAGAGTCTGGAAGTCATGGGAGTGTGTGCTGCCAACAAAAACACATTTTGCAAAGACTTTCCACAATGATTAAATATTTCGCTGGGGGGCAACTTCCTTAGAAGAAATCACAGTCAGATTAGCAGGGATAAAAAGAAGTGACTTTACTTGATAAATTGAGACTCTGAACACTGCTAGTTAAACACAATGCCTCCTATGCTGACATCAACACCTGTAAACAAGGTTCCCTCCTCTTGCCCAGGTCATCCACTCAGTGGGCTGAAGTCATTAACACTGAAAGGCAAGAAGACAAGTCAGAAGTTTCGGTCCTGGGAATTTTAGCCACACCCAATTACAAGCACAAGATAATAATGGAAGGGTTTTACTAAGAACAGGTTGCACGTGCACACCCACACACAGTGTATGTAAACGTGTACACATAGTGACCTGTGCACTTTGAATGTCAGATGACTGCTACTTTACAAGTAATTGGGGTGTTTCACTAGTCCTTGACTGAAAACAACTTTCTGCGTACTCGTCAAAAGAAAGCTTGGTTTGGCTCTCCCATTTGACCCTCCCTGYCAAATTCTGACCTAGTTGGCACCTAGAGGCATGGCATCCATGCGCAAGGTGGCAGAACCAGTCTAAAACTGTCTCAGTGGGCTGAGGACTTTTTTTGCCATCCAACCTTTGCTTCTTGAGCAAAATACACCCTTCCTTATCAAAATGTGAGGGAAGTATTCTGAGACATGCAAGTAGCCGGAGATAGATGAATGGCTAAGCTCTGTAGTATTTCAACACGATTGTCCGTAGGTCATATGTGAGTGTTTTGCTGTTTTGATATGTAAATATGCTTTGCCTGCAGAAATCGCAAGTTATAACTCTGACTCAAACATTAAAAGGAAGGAAATGTTAGCTCCAGCTAAGTCATTGTAAGGTTTGGCCACTGCGTTCAGTGCAGCCATGACTTTCCAGTAAATGTTCATCTACAAATGTAATGAAGATAAAAAATGTAAGATATAATACTACATATCTGTCCCCCAGACACAACCTGCAGCAACAGATGACTAACTACACTCTGTTCAGTCTTACCTGGTTTAGTGTGCTTATAAACAAGACAAACTTTCCCATTTCCATTGCATGGGTCTAATTCAAAGATAAGACTACGAGAATCAAAGTGTGGCTTCTCTGGTTTGTCTTCATTACCTTTAAAAACAGAAAAAAATCCTTCAAGAAATATGTTTGGAAAAAGACTGATTCAGCTGCAAAGAGTCAATCTATTTGGTACGTATTAATAAATCAACTGAAGAACTACATCAAAATATTATTTTTATGCTTCTTGGAAAGGATTAATTTCCCTATGTTTAAAAAAAGTGTGAGAAAAATAGTAAGTCTCTCCTGTAGGAAAACAAATCACAAAATCAAAATCAGATGGCTGGAAAGGAAATCAAATTGTCTTCTAGCCCTTCTCTGGCATAAGGCAGGATAAGGCAGGATGTCACTTTATGGATGTCACTCCAGAGAGGTGTTTGTCTGATCTTTTCTTAAAGACCTCCAGTGCTGGAGATGCCACAATTGCCAGGCAGTCAACTCCAATGCATCATTATCATTTATAAGTTTTTCTCATGCCTGTCCTGAATCTTCCTTGCTGCAGCTGAAGCACATTAACTCTGTTCTATCCAACATCCATTTTTGTCCTACCTTCTTTTTTTTATGGAGTACAGGGAGAACAGTTTTTTCTTTTCTCTTTACAAAAGACATTAATGAGTTTGAAGACATATATTTCTTTACACATTCCAGTATGACATCAGTCTCCTCAACAGCCAAGTATTTTAACTCATATTCAACTTGTGATCAACCACCACCACAGAGCCTTTTCTGCAGGACCATTTTGGGACTATGTAGCTGAGTACTCTTGCAAAAGACCACTTTGAATTTTAATCCTGCCGAGGAAGAAGGGGGACATAAAGAGTTGTACTCTTAAGAACAGCTTTCCATGGAAGTCAGGATGAGAACTCTTGTGGGAGACATAACTTTTTCTCAATGTACCATGTAGGTACATCAGTGGCTCTGAGTGGCTAAATGGAAGCAGAATTGGGCCTATTTTATTCCAGTGGCTGGAATCCAGGACTGTAGCAGAACTGGAATTTGCAGAAATAAAGGTTCATCCAACAAGCTCAAGATCAGCCACATTCAGAAGCTACAAGAGCTATAGAGATTCAGCGACAAGACTGTAAAATCAAACAGCAATTTTTTTTGAAAGAGTCAGCATGACATCTGGCCCTGGTCTTATGTTCTTACTTGTTCCAGTCTTGTTAGACTGGAAGAGCTCTGAGGAAAGGAGTTTTTTGGTAATTGTTTTTGCTTTTTAATCTGCAGGATGCCTTGCATTTCTAGGTAGTCTGGAAATACACAACATTTTCCAATGTTGTCTCACATTTAAATGCATATACCAAAGCTGTTTTTCCAATTCTGAAGAGCATATCCAGCTGCCTTTTTACTAMCAAGACAAAAATTGTTACCTTCTGTTTATATAACACCAGAAGCACAGAAACAATTTATAAACTGAGTCACTGGAGGAAGTCCTAGTTAAAAATTTAAAAAGGCAAAAGACAGAACAGGAGGGCAGACTGGCTGTCAAAGAATATAGAAATAATACTAGTGACTGGCAGAGTTAACATCACCATGAGATCCACAGTATACGGGTCTACATCTCTCAAGGCTGTAGGGGACTAATAGGACGTATGGTAGATATGGCCCAGGAGACAAAAAAATCATCTCTACTTGGAGTGACCTTTTCTGTTGTTATATCCATGTTCTACACCCTAACATTATCTTAACAAAGCAAAGGGGACGAGGCAAAGCATGTATTCTAGCCTGCTAATAGAACATTACCTTCCTCATCTGTGTCATCTTCCAGATCAGCAAGAGTTGGTGCATTAGGCAGAGTGTACATTGAGGAACCCCCAAGTCGACATAGCTTCGAGACACTATTAATCACCATGGAACCCAGGGGCATTGGGGTATCTGCAATAAGACTGATCATTAATCACATCCTAGCATCAGGAAAGCACAGGAGGTATTTTTGTTTCCCCAAACATCAGTGAAATCCTTCCAAAACACAGAGGTGGGGAAGAGATGGGTATGTCCAGCAAGGCTGGATACTTAACCAAGCCAGGCTTCACAGGAGCAAAAATGAGCCTTTTTCAGACAACATTACGTCAGCAGATTCTGCCCCACTGCAGAACCAAAGAAATTTCAACTCAGAGACCTCTATCGATTGTATCTGCTATAATCTGGACTAGGAAAGGGGAAGTTCTATTTGTCATCATCTCAGAGATGTGCAGGTAAGAGAACTGCACTGCTGACTAGGGCTGTGATGCAGCTGTGTCAGCCCAATCCTGTGAAACTGGCTATTAAAAATCCTGGCTAGCTGCAGCCACCCCCACAAAATGCTCTTCCATGCTTCTGTCCTTCCTTCCAAGAATCATGCCACCCATCCGCACCTTACTGGGCAGCTCATCCTCTTCCACACCATGCACCTGCTCAGGGTGCATGCTCTTGGGTTCCACTCCAACATGGGTTATTACCAGTATGGCAGCATATGGGTGCTCCTGAACGAATGCTTGAGGACTTGTCACCTGTCTCTCCTGAGGAATCTGTGCTGTCACTAGTCACCAAGTCACAAGCACCCAATTCAGCCACATGCCAGCATGAAGGGCCTCAGAAGGCATAGTTGGATGCTTGCTCAAACAAGACAGTTATGTGAACTGCCTTAGGCTCTGTGCACTTGTGTGCCCTGAAAACAAGACTCTTCAGAGGTCATAACACACTAAATCTCACCTGAAACACAAAGGGTGTCAATGCAGGTATTAGAGTAGGTGTCCAATGTCTCTGAAAACAAACTCTGCTTCCAGAGGAGAAGCATGTATTTGACACCTGAAACGAGCAGTACCCATAGTCTCATCTGACAACCTAATTGTAAGGCAACAAGCATCAGGATAACAATGGCAGGGTCCCAGTGCAGATCGAAAGAACTGCCTGATTTTTGCCACACAAGGATGAACAATAAAGCTCGGTCCTACTCTCACTTCCACCAGTAACCCCAGAAATAATTCCAGTGAATGGACTTAAGCTGGTGGGAGAGCAGAATCAGGCTCAGGGCTAGAAATTCTGGTTGTTGGTAGTTAAACTTCGACAGATCTCAGTAAGCGTGAGATCAGGCACTTCTCTGGTACATTGTTCCATGTTACTGAGCAAGGTCTTACTCTCATGGCTGATTAACACAACCTGTGTGACCTCTGCTCAGATGCTTGATGGACTTTGGCTTCAACCCAGTTGTGAGACCTGTGTGAAAAGCAGGAAACCAACTCAAAAAGAAAAAAAATCCCAAATGTTCCATCTCAGCTGAGTTGGGTAAGAATGTAAGCAGCTAGGAGGACACACTGGACCTTAACACTGTCACGATCTTCCTTGCCTCTCTCTTTCTGGCTTGAAGATGTGAGCAATCAGATAGCTCCGGCAGATTCATTTCCCTCAGATTAAAGCTACCACTTGGAGTGGAGAGACAACGAAGGTATTAATTGATGTGCAAGCTTTTCTAAAGCACTCATCATGGCTCACAGTGGGTAATCCACATGCTAATGTGACGTGAAGGAAAATTCCATCCTCATATCATGGAAGTGGAAAAAGAGAGAGGGATCATGTTGTTAGTACAACGTCACCATATAGGCCTTTTATACAATTTGCCAGTTTAAAAATCAATGCACAGCTCAGGTCTCTTTGGATAGTGTATACAAATATTATTTAATGAGAAAGAGCCATTATCGGAGGGTGATTCCTCCTACGGGTGTATGATGGGATACTGTCCTCTCTAAAGCCGCCTCTCTGTGAACTACAGAGGGAGCCTAATTACTAGATTTAAACTACACACCTAAATCTGGATTTCAACAGATGACCAATGTGCTACAGAATGGTATTTATGTCATGAAGACTTGCTCAGTTCAGTATACAAGTCTCTTCTGTGGGAGTCCAGCACAGGCAAGCAATAGGTTTTGTTCTGTTGGATCAGGAAGGGACTTCKGATGTGCACTCATCTTTTTTTCTCACCAGAACTTCTCTAAAACAGTCTATGATCCCATGTAGAACTGCACTCACTTATTAAATCAGAGGTCAGTTTTCTATAGTCACTGATCAAGCTGTCTAGCAGAAACAGACTACTTCATTTTTTTTTCCAGTTAAGGCATGGTGTTAATTTTTCACTCAAAATGAGTTGGTGTGTGTGTGCTTTTGCTTAGACTTATGCAGAATGCTGAGAGGTAGGTACTGATTGTGCAAAAAGAAAGACTGAAACTAAAGGGGTTCTGCAAAGGAAAGACTGGATGCACAGAAATGAGGGTATCAATGGAGAGGATCACATAGACTCACCATCAGTCTTCACACTCCAGGTCATCTGGAAGCCATCGGTCATCAGATAGAAGTTCTTTAAATCCTCTGGCAATACGCAGGAATTTTTCTGCAAACCACAAGAGGGCCAAAGTATTATGAAGAAATGCTGGACGTGTCTCAAACCCAATGAGCAACTGAACACAGGGACAAAAACATTTGCTACCAAACATTTTGCTGAACTCCAAGATGACTCAAATCATCCCAAATATCTCAACTTAAAACTTGGAGAGAATCTGCACATTTCTTGAGTCTGTGCTACTGTATTAACAAAGACGACTTGGGAAAATTTCACAATGAGCAGTCAGTCATCACAGGGTTATTTCAGGATTGTTCCCCAACTAAGACAACATATGACCCTCTGAAAGAAACTCCCACTCCCAGATCACAGATATTAGGACCATCAGCTTTTTTATATATATATATACATGGCTTACAAGAGCAAATCAGACTACTCCTACCTGTTGCACTACAGCATGTATAACAGCTGCATAATGATTTTTTTTTTCTGAGGGCTTTCAATTCCAAGTAGGTGAGAGCTCCGCAGACTCAAGTCACACATACTCAAGCAGGTTTGACGGTCCACTTAATAAGATGTCTACAAACACACACACACACAAAGCCAGTCTCACAAACCTCCTGGCCTGCCTTCATCCCATCAAACTTTGGCACTTGTCTGGGGCTCCTAAGTCTGCTTCCTCCTGAGCCAAAAGTGGAAGAGGCAATTCCAGTGAGCTGTTGGGAGCTTCTAAGAACCAGGATGCTTTCTCTACACAGATCTTTGTGTGGAAGGAGCTTTTCTTAACTTAGCCTCTCTATCTAAGCAACAAATACTACGAGGGAAGAGTATAGGCTTAGTTCTCAGCATAATGAGAAGCCCATAGAGCTATCTGCAATTGCAGACACTGTTCCTTCTGACAGGACTAGGCCCTGACCAGTGACCCCCATTCCTGTTGATGTTCCAAGAACACAAAATGAAACAGTATAGAAGCACGTCAAGTTTTAAGACAAGAAACATATGACACACAAGTTATCTGTTTTGTTTGCAACAGTTTTAGTAAAAACAAGAGAATGAAAAATACTGAAGTGAGTTTACATTTAAAGTACTATTAACCTCAAGGCTCCAAAAGCACGGACCAGGCTCCAAAACTGAAGATAGTTTAATGATTAAGAGGTTTTAACAGATGAGCATGGAATTGCTAGTTGGAAAAGACTTCTGGAAGACTTCTGGAAAAGACTTCTGGACTTCCAGTCCAACCTCCTGCTTGAAGTAGGACTACTGCCAATGCACCCCATCAGGTTGGCTGTGGCTTTTGTCTAGCTGAATCTTTAAAGTTTCCAATGATGCAGGTTTCACAACCTCTGTGTTGACCTGTCCCAGGGCTGTACCACCTTCCTTGTGAAAAAGTTTTCCTAATTACAGCCAGAACCTCTCAAGTTGCAACTTGTCACCGTTTTCCCTATTCAATCTCATGTGCTTTTAATTCTTCTCAGAAACAAAGAAACAAATAAGCTCTTTGAGAGTCAAGCTTTGCAGATAAACTATGAGGACAGACAATGTCTTCTTTAAAACATAGATCTGAGATTTGTATATAGTGACAGGACTCTGGGAGTTGGACTTGAACAGGGAAAATTAACAGGTGTGAGATTTGCAAAACAACACACCTGATGATTCAAGTATTTTTGTGACCAGATTTTCCCACTTTTTCCAAAAAGTTATTTTTCTTTCATTTGGCTAGTTTAGAAGAAATCCTGTAGCAGATGGCCTGCTCTTTGCATAGTGAGTTTGATACCTCCAAGCAAGGAAACTCAGAATAACAAACYTTATGTGCATTAAAGGGTCAGCAGTGATGTCCCTGTACAGGCTTATCCTGCCACGAATCAAGATGCTGTTCAGGTGAGTATTCACAGTCTGGCCTCAGAGGCCTGGGTGGATTTTGGAGCAGTTACTGAATCACTTTGGAGCAAGCAGAGAGGTGCCAGATGCTAACAGCTTTCTGATACTGTCCTTCTGCTGGGGCTACTTCCTCACAGCTGCTAAAACTTTTAACACTCAAATCCATATAAAATAAAGGAAGAACCTGCTAATTAGTATCTAAGGCAGCAAAACAACCTTCAGGCACACACAGTTCATTTACCTCTACTTAATCTGGGCCACAAATTTATAAAATCTGAGAGATGGTGATCAGAGTCTTCCCCATGTCTGCCACTTAYGCATATCCCACTATCTGCCCTGATTCTGTCTCTCAACACACCTATCCAGCAGGAGCTACCTCCAAGCCACACATCCASCTGTGGTGCTGAACTGTGGTCGTCAGTGACTGGCATGAGAAAGGAAGGGCTCTGGCTTCCTCCTGTCCACATCCCCTCCAAGGATCAGGGTGGCCATTCTGCCTATTAAAGCCCTATTTATGTTCATATTCACTGAGTTGTTGTAGCGTCTGTCCCCTAAACTGTAGCACATACACAATGCAGGAGTCTCTAACCCACCCACAATCTTCAATCCTACATGTTAAGTAATTTGCTTCCTAGGCATATCCATTTATGCCTACAGACTGCTATTGATGAGTTCCAGATATTAACGGCTCTGCAGCTTGCCAGAGGGCAGTTTACTTTACTTGCCCTGTCATCAGCCTGGTCACCAGCACAGTGTTTTTCTAACCCAGCTTGAGAAAATCTCCAGAGGCAACAGGTATTAAAGCAGAGAATCTGATACCATAAAAGCTTTGTTTTGAAAAGAATTTATTGTCATTTGATAAGGTCATGCTGATGGCCAAAGCTCTGGTGGTAAGTTTCAGAAGATTACTGAACCACGTGGACATATCTGAAGTTCTTCAAATGCCTTTAACAAACACACCTTAATCTATGGGTTCCTCTCAGTGCTAAACAATTTCATGCTGCACTTTCACCCCTTCTACTTTCACGCTGTTGCTGTAAGTGTGGTGAGTAGGTTTAAAACTATGAAGAAAGAAAATATGACAGACCTGCTGCCAAAACTTACAAGAATACAAATGTTTACACAGCATTTCTAGTCCATTTGCAAACCATCCAATTGTAACTAAACTACCCCAGCAATAAAAATATATATGGGAACAGCTCTCTTGACTTCAATGGGGTTCTTCCTGTAAGCAGGAGAACCAGATCCATTGGAATGACTGGTCTCTGCACGAAGAGATATGTGTGGATAGGCCTTCTGCACTGAATTCTCCTTTTCTGGAGGGAAAGATCAACACGTGCACTTTCCTCCAAATGGCTGCCCTCTCCACTTTACCGTTATTTTAGGACCCTCCTAAGTATGACCCTTTTCCAAATGATGGGGCAGAATACAAAGGCGGAAAATGCTGATCAGAGCAGATCTGGGGCCTATCCAAAATCCTAGAAGGCTTTACTAATACCCACCTCTCCCACGTGACAGAAAGGACTGACTGATCTGTCACATTATGCTCAGCCACAGGACCTTATGACCTCGAAACAGTGGTCTTCTGACAGCAGAGGTCAGAAAAACAAGACCATTATATATCAAAAATAGCTTCACTTCAAGCAGCTGTACTCCCCCTGCTCATCTGGTAGTTTCCAGGGTTATGATCCCCAGCCCCATAAAATACAATATTCCTAATAACATGCCAGAAGTGGCTTAACCACAGCCCTGGAAAGCAGCTTTTTTTTTTACCCCAGTCATCTGGTTACACTCATCAGCTCATAAAACACAATATCCCAAGTGYCCAATATGATGTGTGAGGTCTATTTCTTTCGTTTCTTGTCTRTAATATCCCTGAACAGTCTCCCAAGAAAGTACAGTCCATTAAGGATAGAGAATATTAGAGCAGGGAAGCTTGTTGCCAAGACCTGATCAACACTGAATCCAGAGTTAAAACACTGACATATGGCAATTACAGAATCACAGAATGGTTGAGGCTAGAAGGGACCTCTGGAGATCATCTAGTCCAACCCCCCTGCTCAAGCAGGGTCACCTAGAGCACGTTGCACAGGATCGTGTCCAGGCGGGTTTTGAATATCTCCAGAGAAGGAGACTCCACAACCTCGCTGGGCAACCTGGTCCAGTGCTCTGTCACCCTCACAGTGAAAAAGTTTTTCCTCATGTTCAGATGGAACTTCCCGTGTTTCAGTTTGTGCCCGTTGCCTCGCGTCCTGTCTCTGGGCACCACTGAAAAGAGTCTGGCTCCATCCTCCTGACACCCTCCCTTTAGATATTTGTATACATTGATAAGATCCCCTCTCAGTGATTTAATTCACTTAAATCAGTATTGAAACAACACCTCCCAAGCAAATATCCTAAGGAACTGGACAGCGATCAAAGCAAATGACTCTAGAGAGACTTCTCTAAAAAAACAGCTAATTCTGTCCACCTTCTGGGGAGAGGAGGAAGGGAATTATGTCACTTCTCAGGGCTTCCCGGTAGCAGAGCAAGTCAGCAGCCACCTTTCTCTCTTCTTAACTTCATGTAATTTCATGACTGGTCTATCTTGGCTGCCAGTGAATACATACGAGGTTATTTTATGTAACATACCGAGACATTCCAGTCACACCTTTTATGAATCTGATCCAGGTGGGGCTCTCGGGAACACACCTTGCCAGAATTTACTCTCCCTTTCCTCTTTACCAAAACACACAGGGCCAGCCCGACCCCCAGCTGCAGAGAACAGGATTTGGCAAATTCTCTTGAGGATAGTGTTTTGCAGCCAGTATTTGTCAGAGTATTATAGAACTCCACAGAAAAATACAATGTCAGAAATACTATGGGCGTCCCAGAACTCCTGCAGCCTCTGCACCATTACACACCTTGAAGAAATTTACCTTTCCTCATGCACTGGTTCTGCTGGCTCCACTTGCCTGCCTCTCCCATACTTGGGGCCACAAAGAAGATTCAAGATGGGTAGGTCCCGTGTTCTGGGGATTGCAGGTTTGTCTAATGCTGAGAGAGGACACACATGGAGAATGGGGAGAAGGGCTTTTGTGGATGTGCRTGCCCGCACACATACTTTTGTGGGTAAAAGCTAGTCTGATCGACAGCTGCCAAGGGCTTAGAAGTCTCATCACATAAGTTTCTGACACACTGAACAAACCACACTTGATATAGAAGGAGTTACTGTTGACTGGACTTGAGCACAAGCTTTGTAAGTCAAAATGAGATGTGGTACAAAAATTGTGGAAGACTTCTAAAATAGCCAGGAATAGCCATCTCAGTTCCCACCAAGATTTACATGCAGAGAGTGCTTCTAAATCATCAGGCAGCCTATGACAATCCACAGCAGGGAATCTGTAAACTGCTCAAGGKTTTTTTTTATGGTTTTATTACAGAACAACAAATCCTTGTAGACAAACTGCACAAGCAGAAACAACAAAATTCTCATGCATATTTGGAGAACATCAAAGCTCCAGCAGCGTGACTGGCAYGGATCACTCACAGACAGCCAGGGGCAGTTCAGACACTGTTAACAAGCCAGTTAGAGGAACAGGCAAAATGACCCCTTCGTTTTGTTTTGCTTGCTGAGGTGTTGAGCTCCCCCCAGCAAAATGTAATTTTGTATTCTTGAAAAGCAAAACAATGATGTGACTTATTTCTCCTCTGAATGAAAAAGAACCCCCTCGATTAGGCACTGTTATTGCAGATATCAGAGTATCTCCTAGCAATATTTTAGTATCATRTCTCCTTTTACAAACTGTGTATGGAGGGTAGCAGGGTGGATGCCAACTTAACTTTAGCAGTAGAACTGGTTCATAGCAGGATATATAGTTATTATCACTGGTGTCCCAGCCACATACTAACTCTGTCTCTACTTCCACTTCTACTGCTTGTCTCACTGCAGGAACATCAGGAAAGGTGAAAATTTCTCAATTTTCACTTCCATACTTTACTACATAAATACTTGACAATCATTTATCTTAAATATTTTTGTGAGTGTACAAATTTCCAATAAAATATTCAGGATTGATTTCTGGTTTGATTTCACAACGTGCAGCTCTTTCTGCCTGTCTGCCTCTACAGAAAGCCTTGGAAAAAATCTTTTCTGCCTTCCCACTGTCCTACTGCATTGCATCCTGTCATAAAGCTCTTTCTCCTCTGCAGACCTTCGGTTGACTGGCATTCAAAAAGCTGATCTAAAATTGTAAAACTTCCACCATTGTATCCAGTTAAATACTAGCATAAACTTGGCATAACCCAAATTAACAGATACAGCTTATTTCTGAGACAATGACAAGAAAAATAATGCTGGCAGTATGCATTACTTAGAATACCATTATAATCATTCATAATTAAAACTAGGTTGATTTTCTTATAAGAGTTTCTGAAYACCATAGATTATCTTTTGGTAGGAACACATTTCCTCCACAAAACTGAAATGGGACTAGAAAAAATGCTTCTAGCAAAACTRTAAAGAAAATCTTAATCATAGAGCTTTTATTTGATGAGTCTTAATCAAAAGAGTGAAGTTTTGGAAAAAAAATGTGAGGAGTTGACCAATTTTCCCTACATCACACAAAAAGCCCTGTAAATACTTTCCTAGACAAAGATATAGTGGGAATTAAAAATATAGACTGTGATGAGACTTTGTTAAAATCTCAGCTATGGAGAAAATAYGATTACGTGCATAAGTGTTGCCACCTAGTGGCTATGAAAAAAAGTGATAAAAGTGAACACTGGGTATGTATATATTTGTATTCAGATCCAAGCAGGATGAGCTTGGAGAAAGGAGAGGTACAAGTTCAACCCTGAAGGGTCCTGTGAAGTGGTAGGTGCTTTACACCTAATCTTCACTGCAGTATGTACTGCAATTGCATGGACTAGCCACTGCACTAGATCTTAGATTTCATCCCCAGAACTCAAGATCTGCTACTTACTCTTATTTCCACATAAAAGAAAAAGAGTTAACTTTGAATTCAGGAAAGAAGATTTCAGGTTTTGTCAATGCGACTGGAAACAAAGGCAAAGAAATAGRCAGTGAAGTCCTTCACCATTAGCTCCAGACCAACTGTATCTACTTAATTTTCACCATTTATTGACACAGTTCATTYACTGGGTGAGGGAAGATGTTTTCTTTTGAGCAAAGTACTTTGACTAAAGCATTTCAAAGTTTGGTTCTAAAAAAGTAGCTCACTTTTGAAACAAAACAGATTTAATGAGGAGAAGAAGAAGCGCCTGAAAATGAGAACAAGAATATGTTCAGACTGAACTGACCTCTCCTCTTTAAAAAAAAAAAAAAAAGAGAGAGAGAGAGAGAGAGAGAGAGAGAGAGAGAGAGAGAGAGAATGAGTAAATGTCACTTTCCTGCTCCCAGACCTGAGCTGGGTGTTACCAAAACTGGTGCAAGACTTTTCTGTACTTTTTAGGAATAACACTGTAAATGGCAAGACGTCATCAAAGGGGCAGTTATTTTCATGGAGTGGTAACAAGTGCAGCGGCTGGGAGCACATGAATCTGGGCACAGTAACGGTTGGAGCAGAGGGAGGTCAATTCACTCAACTCCGGCCCCTGCCATGCTCCTCCCCAAAGGCCAGTCAGCTACTACTGCCCCTTCCCTACACAAACAATGCCTAGAAAGCAGTCATTCTTCATCCTGTACCCACATGTGTGTATGCATGTGCACTGGGTCATGGAATTGATAAACTCATGTATGTTCAGAGAGGTGACCAAAAATGCCATCTCTGTCCCCCCACAACAGAGTTCAGGAACCCTCTGGTCAGGTTGTCTGACGCACTGAGGTCTGCTAGTAGAGAGCTAAGGTAGCACGTGGCCTTTGTAGGCTTCTGGAACAGCCAGTAGGACATGCTTGGGCAAAAGACTGGGGCTGTTGGCCAAAAGGAGGTGGAAAGAGGGGCTCTGAGAAATGGAAGTGAATACCTGAGGCTGAAAGGCGAAATGGATAACTGGAACAAAATGATTGGCTCAGGGGTATTTTCCAGCTTGACGTTTCTACCTATAATGGCTATAAACAAYAAGGAGCTTCTTCATTCTGTCTCAAAGGGAGCTGGAAAATGTGGTTTCATAGCTGAGTCAGAAGTATGTCTGTTCTCCCCGAGTCACCAAGTTGCTGTCTATAATACCAATGCGATTCCTTCTTAGAGTTCTCATTTTAAATATACCCTCTTTGAAGAAGTTTCTCTAACGGATCAAGTGTATGTGACATTCTAGAAACCAGAGTAATAGCTGAAAAACAAAGTCTGTTCAAGATCCAGTGTGCATCTGGTAACAGGCTGTCTTAAAAGCAAACAAAAGGTGAACATGTCATTTAACATTCTCCATGGGCTGCAGTACAGTCAGACCAACCCCACTGCAGAACTATCATGAAAACACTCACTTGTTCCCATGAAATGATAGTGTGGCGTTCAGCCGGCTCCTTTTCCACAAACGTCACCTCAGCAACTCCTGGAGAAGTCTCTAAAAGGAAAAGAAGATCATGTCTGCAGCTGGCATGGGTGACATCAAACATCGCGAGCCAGACAATTTTGCAAGTTAAACCTGACTGACAGCTGGGGGAAAGGCATTAATGACTGCAAGAATTATGCTGGTGACTGAACAGTGGCTTTCTTTTGTCTGTAATCGTACTCAGCATGTCTTGGTATGAGGATGCTTAGTGCTGCACAAGATGACATCCTCTGATTGTTTTTATATATACATACAGACACACACACACTACACACAGATTTTGTATTTAAGGTCTGATCTTTTGCAGAGGCTTCGTGGAAAAAATCAGCCCTGGGTTCCTGAACAAACTCTAAAAGTCAGATGAATCTTTCTTTGTAAGCATGCTCTGTGGTTTCAGTTGGGCAAGATATTTTTAGCTTGACACAAGATGCTGTGCAATGTTGCTGTGAAATGCTAACCTCTGTACTCCACAAAGACAGGCACATTTCAGGGCTGGATTCAGTGAGTCTGAACAGRTGTAGAATCTGATCCTGCAGAATGGACCAGCATGAGCAAACATCAGTTCCCCAGAATCCCAGCTGGGCACATGCAGAACTGTTAAGAGCACAGAGCTCATCATTTATAAAAGTGATCTGAATATTTTATGGGAAAGAATGGAATATAAACGCAAGATACTAATCTACATAGTGCTATCCTTGCAGGTGTGTGATGGCAGAATAGTCTCCCTCGCACTTATTATTTTATAATGTTTTACTTCATCTACAGCCAACTGAAATGGTTCCCACTGACTTCACTCACTTTGGATCAGGTCCAGAAAGACTACTTACTTGTTAAGGGAATTGCAAACCCAGCACGCAAGGCTGTATAGCAGAAATGATCGCTATGCAGGGCTTTCAAGACCAGCTCTGCTGTGAAAGTATGGGCTCCCAAAGCAGTCACACATATTATAATTGCTTTCCGATAAAACATACACAGTGCACTAGACAGGAAAGACAGGCACCAGAGAGCTTTGGTTCATTTTTTATCTCCAGCTCTAGGCTTCTAATTCTAGCAGCAGTGCTGCCCTTGTCTGTTCTGCTGGTGGAAAAGCAGCAGCCAGCATAAGGAAGTCTGAACTTTTCTTTAATTGGAAGTATTGATTGTTACATTGCCAGAAAATTTAAAAGTCAAAATATAGCACCAGAAAACCAAACTCAAAGATAGAAAAAAAAAGAAAAAACCATAGTAGGTCACCTAGGTAACCTTTCTGACCAATACAGGTCTCCAACCTATAAAAGACTTTCTGATGTTTTGCCAAGCTTCACTTCAAATAGCTGGGTGCAAGGCAGGGCAATCTGTCTCTTGCTCAAATGCAAGTCTTCCGTATGGAGACCRTATTCTGCTTTTAAAGGAGTGTGTGGAATCAATGATCTAACCAGTCTTTTCCATCTGAGCTATGCAAATCTTATAACAAGTTAAGAGATTATAATAACAGAGTAATTGTTATTTCTGAGATCAAAGAAAACAGCACGGATGTTTAATTCATCATGCACAAAGGCTCAGCTGGGATGGTGGAAGATTTAATATCATATCAGTCACAGGAAGATGTCCAGGGATGAGTGAATTGCATCTTCTAGAGAGGTCTGAACCAAATTCAAGATCAAAAGAAAGAGAAACTTCATCTTAAAAGCCTGAATGTTATATTAAAAATATCCTGTGGGTAAACTGAAGACCATGCTTAACAGATGTGTGCAAGTATGGATGGGAGTTCCRTTAAACATGAAGGAGGAAAAGAAGGGCAAATGCCGTGGCATGCATGGCACGGTAGCTTTTAGAATTCAGATGGAAGAAATCAGGAGGCCAACTAAGTTAGACAAAAGATATGGGATAAAGCTTAACCAGTTCAGGAGAATCCTCCCAGTTAACTATTCTGAATTAAGATCACAGTAAATCCTGTCCTATTTTTAGCACATTTCATCTGGAAGTTTCCAAAAGTACTTTGCAGTATTAATCAGAACGACTTGATCCAATGGTCTGAGCACAAARCTGGAAGCAGGAAATCACAGCAAAAGAGGTTCTTACTGTACTGCTAGTATTTCCTGCAAGTTGGATAAACTCTCAGCATCTTTGTAAAACTGTCTGAATACATAAATTCTTATCTAATAAAGACTCTAAATAGTGAAGTATGATCCTGTTCTGGACAGTATGTCGAGAACAGCTAACACTTGACATTCGCATTTAGTTCTGAGCAATCAAACTTTCTGGAATGTTACTATTAGTCATGGAACTTCAGTAAACTGCATTATACTGGGAATGGAAAAAGATACCTCTCCCTTTTTCCTCAAATTATAACCTTCATAACGCTTGTGAGCAATCTTCCACCTTGTAGGGATTTCCACAGAGACTAGAAGTTGAAAAGAAAAATCTCATACACAGAATTTGTTAAAATTTGTTAAAACGAGGGTTTTTGGAATGGTCCCACGAACATTTACTCAAAGGTATTGGAAAACTGGGTCTCGAGATTCCATATACTGCATGTGTAATATTTTCTTGCTTCAAAGGAGCATGTTGTGTTTTACTACGTGACCATTTCCATCCCCCATAGAAGTGTTTCACTAACTCAACAGAGTTAAAAACCTGTCACTGCTTTTATGTTATGCCAGGCAGAGAAGTATCTATGGGCTTCATGAGGCTTCCCAGAAGAAGAGTTAAAATAACAAGACAGCTTCTAGTAGTGCAAACTACCAAATAAGGCATCTTTCTGACTCAAATATCCTTTGTTATTTGAAAGAAACAAACAGCATACAGATTGCTCTGGTAATGTTTATCAAAATTTTTAATTCAGCAATTCTAATTAATATGGTGCAACAATCTACATGCTTTGGACTACTTTATGGGGCAGAAAAGTGTGAAATTCCCAGAAGGATTGACGAGACAGAAAAGATCCAGACTAAAACATCACAACAGTGGGCTGGGGTGTGCATTGCTATATTACACAATTCAACAGACCAGAGAAAAATACAGAGAGAAGAAACAAGCAAACACATGCCATGTGAACAGGATGCTACAGGACTTTCAGAGCCAAACCCAGATTGCCATGTCTTGCTGGCTGTAAAGCAACACGCCTACCCAAAACAGTTTATAYGGCAATATTACTTTTGGACACTGTTAACATCCCACAGATCTCAAATATCTGAGGGGTAGGGCTGGTAATGTTTTGAAAAGAACTACTTAAAAGAAGCATTTCCACAGTATCTGATAATCAGTAGTTTCACCCTCTTAATGCTGTCATGAAGTAGAGTGGTAGTGGTATCCTGAACTCACAGCTGGAAAATAAGAAAACCCTGAGAAGTCAAATAAGTTYGAAAGAGAGCTCTGAAAAGAGTTTGGGGATGAAACTCTGTCCTCATTGAGGTCCATGACCATTTAATCTCATCTGGCTGTGCAACCATCAGTAACTTGTGCTATTTGTGATATGCATAGGTTACTAGATGAAACTCCCTGTCACAGGACACAAAGCACAGGTTAGATAAATTACAGCAGTCACTTTTGGCTTTAAATTTATATAAATACGTAATTCTGTGAAGTATGATTTGTAATGCTGGCACATGCAAGGCTTGGGATAGGTCTATTGTTTTCCAGCCATATGGATACATCAGTTTTGTACCCTAAGCTGCTTACAGATGAAAGGTCTAACAACAAAATCCTTTACACATGCAAATATTTTCACCAGTTTTTGTGATTCTACTGCCATGAGTARAGTTTTGTCTGAGACGCCTTATTTTCTGATTTTGATGTTGAATTCCTTGCACTCCTGCTGAACTTCGAAGGGAACTGCAGGGACACAAGAATGCTCAAGATCTGGACAAAAATCAAAGATGACAAGCAAGGCATGTTATGGAAAAGGTTCTGGGGTATGGGAATAAATCGCAGAGTGATTACTTATCGGGAGAGGATCCTGAGCAGATCCAATGACCAGCCTTTCTTCTCATATTTCTGCCAGAACACCTCGCTATGCTGAACTCCTGTCATTGGGTACAGTGTCTGTCAACCCTACATATTCAGAAGTCACAGGAGAGGCTAAAAATTATGCACGATTTTGAATAAAACACCACCTTCTCTTTCTTTGCTCTCAGCCCTTTGAAGCTGAAGGGCTCTCTCAAGTCAGAGTTCCAAGATTTCCACCGTAAGCTGAAATGCTAGAAACAGAGATTTTGTGCGCGAACAAGCAGTGCAACATCTCTCGCAGCTAAGCAATCCCAGCACAGGGACCTCAAGAAAACTTGCCACGTATTACGTGACTGACAGTAAAACAGCAGCAACGTGGTTTCTCACACTGCAGGCGCCAAGGGCGTCGGGTGCACCAAGCCGCCCAGCAATTCCCCGTTGCAGGGGTGGGTGTGGGGGGCAGCCCAGCACCCCGCAGCCCTGGAGATGCCCCGCACCCAGCCAGGCCAGGCCCACAGGGGCCACCTGTCCTGCCAGCCCCTCGGGGCAGGGGCCTGCCCGGGGACGGCGCAGGGCAGCGGGCCTGGGTCTCGCAGGCCGCCCCCCTGGGCCCAGCGGTGGGGCCCTTCCCGTGCCCAGGCAGCRGGGGCGGCCTCCACGCCAGCGCCGTGGGCCCGGTCTACCCCAGGCCCGAGGGGCTCGTCTTCCACGCTGCCACTCACCCAAGATGCGCGTGACCCCCAGGGTGAGCTTGTCCAGGTAGGGCTTGATGCTGCTGGAGGGCTTCTCCTCCATCCTTCGCAGGCCCCGGCCCAGCTCCCCTCACCATCAACTCCCAGGCACGCAGACACGGCCAACGCGCGGGTGGGGGAGTGGGTGTGTGGGGGGAACGAACCTCTTGTCCCTCCTCCCACCCTGTAGCCGGTGCTGCGCCGCGAGGAGCCCTGGGAGGTGTAGTTCTCCTGCCCCCCCGCCCCGCTCAGCCTATTGGACGGAGCGATGCGTGAGGAGGCCTCATGGGATTGGTAGTTCCTTAAGCGCGCGGCCCGCCGCCAGCCGCCGCTCGGAGGACTACGCCTCCCAGAACGCCCCTCTCTTCCGCGTGCCGCGAGCGCCCCGCGGCCCCGCGGCCCCCAGCTGCGGCAGGACGACGCCAGGCGCGGATAGCCAATGGGCTGCGAGCGCTGGGGGGGCGGCGGGGGGCACTCTGGGAGTGGCGGTTGTTTCAAGATGGCGGAGGTGGCCGCCGGGCCGGGCGGCGGCGTTTACTGGAGCGGAGATAGTATCCTTCCGCGGGAGGAATCTTTCTGAGGCTGCGGCCTGGGCAGGGGTCTCCCCCCGGGGGCCGCGGAGCCGGCGGGGTGGGAGGGGGCAGGCGGCCCACAGGAGGCCTGGGGCTGCGGGGAGCGGTGCGGTGGGGAAACTGAGGCAGGGGCCGAGCCTGCGGCGGGGTGTAGCGGTGGGTGCCAGGGCAGGGGCCGTGCTGTGGAGAAGGCGGGAGAGCTGGGTTCTGTCCGTGCGCCCTGTGGGGTTTCGTGGCTGAGGGTCATGGCGCTGCCGGCTCAGCCAAGAGAGAGCGTGGGGAAGCCTAGCCTGGGGAAGAGGTTGGGTGTGGGCCTGTGCGTGCTGGGAGTGGAGTTATGTGAGACTCCAGGGCAAAGGTCTGCCGCAGGAGATAGGAGATGTCCTGCTTGTGTGTGACTTAGCGCTTAAGGACTTGGAGGAGGTAAGTATATAGGGAAACTGGATTCAGGTTGTGCAAATGTGGAAAAGAATCAATAGAGGGAGGTGCGGAAATTGAGACTGGAGGTTCAGGCAAAAAGCAAAAGGGGCATGCCCTTTGTGACTGGAGTCTAAGCTTGACTTTGAGGCTTAAGACTTAGAATGAGCCTGCAGGGGACCTGGAGGCTGGGGGGTCTGTGAGAAAGAAAGTTGGAGGCTGTTGTGGCTTGGTCTACAGGAAATGTGGAAATGCTGGTTGGAGAGCCTAGATTGGGCTGGACATATAGCTGGAGTAGGTGGTGGTGGGTGTTTAGCCTGTAAAAGCCTGGCTAGAGAGACGGGCTCATGTGATTCAGAGAACCAGAAGGAATTGGCATTGATGTTTCAGCTTGAATGGCTGAGCTGGAGGCTCAGCTACTTGGAGGCATTAGGGTGGAACTGGCAGTCTTGCCTGACAGAGACTTAGAAGCTAAAGATTTAGCTGCAGATATAAGGGACTTGTGTTATCACTGTGGCTGGCATTGGGAGTGGGGTTCCAGCATCAGCTAGAAGTGACTGAAAAGAAGGGTGTGTTTGTATGTGCTTATGTATATATGTTTGATYGCATACCCACTGCAAACCAATACATGAAGGAAATGGGCGATCCATCCAATGGACTGTGTTTAGGGGACGCATTGTTGTAAATCTTGGAAGACTGCCCATTTGTGTTAAAAATTGCATACAACTTTCTCTGTGGTGTGATGGGATGAAGGTTGGTAGGCACATATCAGATTTCTTGATGCACTGTCACTGTTCTGGCCTGTTGTGGAAATATTGATGTAATTACACTGTCACTGTGTTTATACCAATTAATTACTGGGCTGACAGGTTGTTTCCCATGACTAAACACACTGTTTGGAGCCTGGCAGAGGCCTCGTGCCTCAAGACATGCCAAGGAATAGGGATCTTTCTGTCTTCCACTTCTATTTTACATTTGTTGCCTCTCATTTTGGCAAAGTTTATATATCCTGATATATATATACAGTGCAAGACTAAATAATAGGGGATACTTTTTTTTTTTCCCCCCCTCCCAATGCTGGTTTAACAGCTTTGGAAAACTGAACTTTTTTCTATAATTGCAGAATTAGGTACAGGGTAGCAATGCAGACTCCAACACTGTTCTGTTGTGCATCTCTAGCTTGCTGCAGGGGAGCCAGTGCAGTGTCGTAAGATGTTCGGTTTCTCTGATGCCTGTGATGACTGTCTGTGCTGATGCCTTGAATACTAGCTGCGATGGTAGTAGTCTTATAATGTGTACCGTCATCTCATTAGGAGACTTGAGAGGCATATGGCAATGGATTAGTGTTAAATGGTTGAAGCTGGTACTGTCCCCAGTCTTTTACTCAGAGATAAGGATTTGGACCTATTTATGAATCAACTCCTGAGCTACTGCAATTTTCAGCCTAGCTGATTAAGGTAAATTGATCTGACTTTGGTTTATTCTAATACACTAGGCTGCAAACCTTCATGGGAGAGACATCCAGGTAGCTGGGGGGAGTGATAGCAACAACTCTATCTAATTTTTAATCCTGCTACTAGGTATCTATCCACAGCAGTGGTAATGCTGGAGCCAGACTTCAAAAGCTGAATGTTGTTTAAGCAAATCTGTTTTATTTCCTATAGCCATGTGCAGACACACAAATTAGCCATATGTCAGCTCAGAAAGCAATTGCTGGTGCTAAAGTTTGTTGTTTCTGGTGGTAGTATGAATTGAAGATATTCTCTTCTGCATTCTGCAGACTGCTGTCACAGTTGTGGTGACACAGCTGTTTGGGCTTGCCTGTGATCCGGACTGGGGGCTTGATCTACCTTGGTGTTTTTTGGGAAGAAGGGATGCAGGTGTTTTACTTTCACAGTTTTTTCAGCTTCAGGATCAGGTTCATGGCATGACCCCACAAACCTTGACAGTTCAGGAGATAGCATTTTGCAGTTTAGAGATGAGAACAGAAGTGTTTTCAGAGTATGTAGAAGGAGAGATGACTTTGATAGCAATACCAGGTTAAGATATTTTCACACTGTGGTCTAAGACTGATGAATGATGATTGTTAACGGGTGATAATGTGGGCCGTCATGATCACAAGTGAGTCTGTGATCAAGTTCTTATTTCCAGTGTGCCAAGTATCAGTTGTGTGATGGATACTGGTATTGATTGAATTTGAAGTTGCTGTCAAGAGGTGAAAGCTTCTAGGCTGTTGCTAATTTTCTCCTCTGTGTGGTAACTTAGTAAGTTAAATTTTCAAGATGTAGCTATCAAAATAAAATTTTAGATGAAGTAATTGCTATAGGTCAGTTGAAATACTTTCACAACCTGACTTTAATTGTATGAAGACAACTGTGCAAAATCTTAAATGGATTTACTGTAAACAGAACTGAAATTATGTAATTGGGTTTATAGGTCGCACTGAGAAGGCTGAGAAAAATAAAGCAGTATAAACAAAGTACAGAGGAGGTGAATTTCATGTCCTGTGTTTTGTTTTTCAGTTTAGTATAGTGTTAGTTACTTATATGGGAATAAAAAATCTTTACTTTTGCCTATCTGAAACTATCGCTTTAAGGAAGATACTATGAAAGCTATACCCTTCCTTGAATTGTGTTGAGTCTTATTTTTAGAGTGACTTTTAGGAGGCAAGGATTCAAGTTTGGTGACTGAAAACATAGCACAAATAATATGCTGCCTGGTTCTTTGTGCTTTTTGAGAGTTTGATGCAATGAAGTAATTTAATAGTTAAAACTCCAGGTTATTGAAAGTTTTTGAAATGCTTTTCTTTGCTTCAGAACAAATCTTGCTCTTGTTAAAGAAAAAAAGTCCATAGGCTTTCAGCTGTTACTCATCATGTGATGATCAAATGAGAATAACCAACTTCCTTTGAAGTCTTTTGCATTTATTCTCATTTGTGTTTCTTAGAGCATACTATACAAAAAGCGGTATTTAATAGCAGTATGAATATAGGCTGTCCTAGAAGTTTGTTAGGGGATACATACATACATATCAAGGGATTCCTTATATAATGATAACCTGCTCTGATTTAAATAAACATTATTGCTTCATTATCTTAGTAATTGGACTTGCAACTGGGGCTGGTCCCTGGGACCTTTTGTGAAGGTGACCTCTGAGATGATTTTTATTGGATGAAAGTTAACGCACAGTGAAGACGTTAGTAACACTGTTTGCTTTGTCAATCTGCAATTTTTTTAATTCAAGTTCTTCTTGCTCTTGGTGCTTCTCTGGTGTTGCCAGTTTGTTTTCCTATCACCTGCTTTTTAAAATTAAGGGCCAAAATACTTATTTTTGTATTTCTGTTTAAAAGGCCAAAGTTGTACTTTTTGTTTACTTTAACAAAACTACGTGCAGTTTCTGATGAAGAGCAGCCAATGATATATGTTTCAGGTATGGCTTTATAATAGGAAGAAAAATTCTTGCTGTGAATGCTAAACTTTGCAATGCCTTTTCAGGTATGTGGTTTGTGTACTTAGGTGTATAAGGTACAGAGTCATCAGAAGTACTTTAACTTGTAATGGGACATTGAGGATTATAGCAGAGGATTTATGTTCTGCTGCTTAGATAAGCATACGGTATGAGATGAACAGTTTCAGGGGACTTGTTTCTATTGCAGGTACAGCATAGTTCCATCCAATCTGCGAGGTAAGCTGAATTTTTAATGCGGTCTCCAAAGTATGTTGAAGCATTAGAGATGTTCAYGCCTCTTATAAGCTTTGAGGAGAACAGTTAAAATGAAGATTCATTGTTTAAAATAAAATGGAAATTGTTCTTGCAACCTGGAATTAGTGCATGCATTCTTGTGTACATCCCTGGGAAAAAGATTGGTGTTTTTAGCCTCCCTTCTCCAGAATTTTCTAATTGTCTTCAAGCATGGAGGACTACTTCTAAAGTGACATCAGCTTCAGCAAAAACATATGGGGATGATTAACTCTAGTAAAATTTTGTACAGCACATGTCCAACAGTTATAAACTTTGAGAAATCCTACTCTCTGTTTGGAGTAGTGCAGTTACCTTCAAAAATACCATTCACTGCCTATTGCTCCACTGGCCATACAGCTGTTAAAAAAATCTCTGGATGAGTTTTGTAGCTAGCATAGTTCTAGTCAGCTGATGTCAGATCATTATACTCTACTTTCTGGTAAGAAAGCAGTGGTCCTAAATGACGTGAATTGATTCACTCTGGGAAATGTTCTTCCACTTCTGTATTTATGTGAGCAGAATTTCAACAACATTATTTTCTCTTGTGTAGGGCATGAAGATGATAAAGCTTATAATTTAGTTCTTTCACTTGAATTGCTGACACACTTCTAAATTTCATTACGCAAATAAATGTATTCTCTCTGCTAGTATAAACTCAGTATATATATTTTTAAAACTCTTGGCAGTTCTGAACAGTCAAGACTCACTCCTTGAGGCTGCATCAAGAAGATATTGGCTTTGATCTGGCCTTGGAAGGCCTTGTCAGTGTTAGTGTTGGATTTTTATAATAAAGCACTGAATCTTAGTGCTGCTTATGCGTCAGTACAGTTGAGCTAATGCTAGTTATGACAGCTTTTTACAGAAGGTCTGTGGAGTGTGCACTGCACCATTATCTTACTCATATGCCTGGTTCTGCAAGGAACAAAAAATTAGTCTGAGCAATCAGTAGGTTTGCTATATTAAGGAAAAAAATGATATTGTATGAGTAGCACTGATCTCAGCATTATTTCTCATTCCTATTTAGTCTTTAAGTGTGTGAAGGCAGAAGCTCTGGCTTATGCTTTTTCACTTTAAGAAACACAAGTTTTTGCATCGAACCTCAGATGGAAGACGAGGTACATTTGCAGAATTCACTTTGATGTTCATGTGGGTGGGTGCAGACCCATGCCATGTACTTCTCTTTTGCTGATATATTCATCTTAATAATATTATATGGAGTCTGAGGCTGTGGAGAACTGCAAACAGAAGCACTTCTGAAATTCTCATTCTTTTCTAAAAGAGCTGTTCAGGCAAGAATGAATTTCTGGACATCCTGTTGTAGGAGAAAAGGGTCCATTTTGACTTCATAATGTGTGTTGTGTTTGTGTTCAATCTACAGGAATATCTGCAAAAGGAAACTTAAGAACAAGACCTTTGCCAAAATATCAAAAAAGTGAAACTAAGCTAACGGTGCCTGTAGCTGCTACTTCTGTTTCTATGGATCCTGTTAAAAGCACTGGAGATATGACAGGGCAACAGGTCAGTAAAGGCTAATTTTTCTTCTTTTAAAGAGTGTGCATAGTAAAAAGTGGCAGAAAATCTTTAGGTTGAAAACTGCTAAACAATTTTACAATGCTACCATTCTTGCAAACTTCTATATTTTGTTTTTTTGCCAACTTTTTTGCTATGGCGTCTTGCTGGCAAAAATTACTTTGCTACTGAAATGGCCTGCCAAGGGAACAAAGGCTAAAAGGCTAATTTATTACAACTGGGACTATATAAAACAGATAGGTAGATGTATACATAGGATAGCTCTGAGTAGCCCCTAAACAATGTTACTTATTAAAGACAGAGCAATTAGTGTTTCAGTCTACTCCATTTCGCTGTCCTAGTCATATCTCTTAGAAACAGGACTTGTAAAAGTCTTCTCGGAGACCTTTTTGCTGTGGTCACTTGTGTTAGCAATGTAAAAATCACTTTCCATGTTTGACAATAAATGTTAAAATGCAGCTGAGTGAAAGGAGTAACTTTGTCAGTTGCTGTTGTCATTGACTCTGCTTAATGGATTGTCTAGTCTACTCCTATGACAACAAGTCATGGTTTTCCTACAGTTTAGTGTGTTAGAAGTTTCAAAGCAGTGAAGTTTCCTTTGTCAGGTTATTCTGTGTTCTGGTAGGTCTTGTAATACTTAGCAATCTGTTGAGAGAGACTATTTTTGTAATGTGATTTGGGTAGTACATTGATTATCCAAGTCACTGAAATACTGCAGGTCCCCTGTGTAGTAGTCATCTTGAGCAATACTGTAAGTCAATAAGATTTGGTATCTTTGCATTTCAGAGCAGTATCTGAAACTTTTGGCAGCTTCTGGTTCACTGCTCTACTATCATGCAGTTAAATCTTGTTCTTCATCTTGGTGAAGATGATGTTCTGTCTTCTGCATACTGTGTAAGTGCCTTGTTGCCTTATGTGCTCATTCAAAACTCTGATGTGGAAACAGATCATTCTAGTCTTATTACGTTGACAGTGTCATTGCTGTTCTTTCAGCAGCTCTCCACAGCATGACGTGCTAGTAACTAGTATTCATATTAAAGGCCCTTCCTGGCCTCCTCTCTTTCTGTTATTCTGCCTTTCAGTACTTGCTTTTAGGAGGTTGGCAGGTACCTCTGCTTTGCAAATAACGCTGTTAAGTGACATGTTGGGAAGTTTCACAAGTAATCTGCATTATGCAGAATCTTTGTATGGAAGCATCTCTTCATAAACATCTACAAGGCCTCTGCTTCCTAGGTGCCTTCAGATTTCACTTTAAAATCTTATTGTATTGTGTATAAGATATATGGCAGCGATTAGCTGGTACGTGTGTATTACTTGTTTTGTTCAGAAAATGTTTCCTCCTATTTCCATGTGAGAGCTGTTGGGCTGCTTTTATAATACTGTCAATAAAATGACTTCCAAGTCAGTTTTTTCTCTCTTCTGTCTTTTTTAACCTTCTAGTTTTTGCTCACCTTGCAAAATCCTCATGGAAATTTTGTACGTTCATTTTGAAGGTAAGCTCTGAATTACTTGGAACAAGGAGAAGTTTTACTTGCTACAGAAGAGCAAAGTTTCACAAAGCTTTTTCACAAGGAGTTTTGATGACCAAAACTCATTTTCTTCAAGGTGTTAAGTGTCCTTCTAGGGAGAGCTGATGATTTTACTCTGAAAAACTTTACGCTGTTGTACTGCTAGGTGGCTCGCCAGTATGATTTACCAGAATCCTCTGTTGAAGAGAATGGATTGAGTTTCACTCTAATATGAATTCTAGCAAAACTGATTTACCTTTTCCTCATTCAGATAGACTTGAGTACTGCATAGGAGTTTGACAGTTATTGAGAAGACTTCAAAAAGGTCTTGTTAGCTCTGGAGCTTTTCTGGCACTTTTAATAAATTGGTGGTTTGCTATACTGGTCTTGGCCAAAATTTCCCATCTTCCTGCTTGCTGTTTGACGGAAGTTGTCTGCTTCTTTCACTTACATCGTCATCTTCCAGGGTGTGGTTTATAAGGTGAGAGTATTTTTCATTTATATAAGATGTTTCATCTAGAAAATTACTGAGATAGGGAGCTGTGTTCTAGCCTAAGATGTGCAGAAAGTACAGAAATCTGGACAAATGAGACATTATAGTCTTGGCCTCTGTCTCACTTATCTTGTGTTTTATGGTGGAGCTGTTGCTATGCATAATTCCACAGCTCCTTTTTGACATGTGTAGTGCTACAAACCTGCCTCTGAGAATTTGTGGATGCCATCTGTCAGTACCTGTGGGTGATGCAGAAAAGCACAGACTATCTTTTCAGATTTTCTTCTTCATCTCACAAATCTGTTTGAGAAACTGTATATGGATTTGGGGAATGGCTTGAGGAGTCTGTACGGTACCTTCTGTAAAAATCTGCTGCAGTAATAGGATCAAGCTTCTGACTTCTTATTTTTTGTGAGTTAAAAGTGACTTTTTTAAGAAGTTCTGTCAGCTATCTGCTACAAACCTTTTCAGCCATTTTTAGACTGGGAAACAGAAACCTTCAACTATATGTTTAGTTGAAGTTAAATTATATGATAAGTTTCTCTTTTCATGTTTGTGACTGTAAACAACATATGTTTGGGAAGGAAACTGTGAAAGAAGATGACCCCTTGAAAAGCACTGAAGAAGTTTAGTTTGCCTTGTGAAACTCCTGTTTTCCAAGGAAAATATGTTTATGTTTTAAAAAGGAAAAAAAAAAGGGGGGGGTGTACTGAAGGGCCATGTGGGTATAACATCCCTCTGTTTAAAATCATCACTTCTGTCTTTCAAAAGCTGCATAGTCACTTAATTGTTTTAAACCAATGTTGGAGAAGCAATTGGATAAGAATGGAAGGGGGTGTCTCCTCTCTGATGTTTGTAGATCAGCTGCTGTTACTGGTAACGAGGGGAGAGAAGCCCAGTGTTTGCTTTGTATGGTCAGGCGTTATTCTGTGCTGTATTGTGTTAACTTGTCTGAGTTGTCTGAATTTTTTTGGAGTAACATTCTGGTATCTCATATTTTAAGCACTGTGTGCACTCAGTGATGTTTAATAGGTTTGCAAGTGTCTAAACTGAAGATAAACAAGTCAGATTAAATGGAAATATTTAAATTCACCAAAATCTTGGGCAGAGTGGCATAGCTACTTCTGTTCTTTTCATCTTGAGATTCTTCTTTTGTGCATATCGCTAGCACTGGAGTACTGAGTCACTGACTACAGAAGGTTCTGGTAAATTAAAGAGATTTAGAACTAAGAAGGATTCCTGCTTTGAAACACCCAAAATAGGTAATGACAGTAACCATTATAATACAAGGGACTGTTGCAAACGTGAACTGCAATATGCCCTCTGGTGGACATTGATGACAAATATTGTGGTTTTCAGTGTGATAAAGGAATGCATTAAAAGAACTAAAGCACTGAAATATATTAAAAATCTTTTCAAGAAGGAGTAGTAGCATGTGAAGGTAGCAAATAAGTGACTAAATAATGCAGTAAAAAGGGCTGTGTACTTTTCTGTATTAAAAACTCTTTTGAACTAAAGATGTATCTTCTACTAACAGTATATTGTATTTTCTTTTTGCTGTTTTGTATGTTTTTCATGAACGCTAAGGCAAAATGTTTTGTCTTGCTCTGTGTTTTCGGGTCCCAGTATAATAAAGTTCTGATCCTGGACTGGATATCTCTGCACTAGATTCCCAAGTCAGAAGTGCCTGTTATATTTTATCAAGCATGAAGCAGTGAATGACATAGGTCTTGAAACTTTACCCAACATGTTTAGTATTGAAGCAAGCAACTTGCATTTGATTTACAAGCCTCTTAGAAGATTTGTCCACAATTTGGTAATTTGTTTTATTGAACTGTACTTACAGTTAGAAAATATGCACTTTATTTTCAGTTGGAATTTGTCTACCTTCAGCTTCTAATAATTAGGTTTTGAAATACTTTTAATATCTTATGAAATGCTTGTTCTCCTTTAAAAAACAGTCTAAAATGTGGGTTTCAATTTTCAGGTCACTAATGAAGGAGGAATAAAGAGTGCTTCCTTAAAGGATTTATGTCCTGAGGACAAGAGACGCATTGCGAACTTAATTAAAGAACTTGCCAGGTGAGAATAAGCATTACCTGAAAATATATTATGTTTAAGGAGAGTCATTCTTCTAATTAACATCAAGCAATGTAGAACTGCATAATGGAACTGTATATTTGCGTAAGGTAATTTTTCTTGCAGGAAGAGGTATGAGCAATGAAGTGGCCAGATATATTTTGCTTGCTTCCTGATCAAAAATCCCCCAAACAAAATGAAAACAAGAGCTCATTTTGTGACCTGCAGTAATTCATCCATATAAACCTAGTTACAGGGCTAGAGTTTTGTTTGCTGCTCATGTTGTTTGCTTTATATAAATATATGTTGTCTTTTGGAAACCATAAACATTGTTGGTACAAAACTTGTAGTTCTTATTTGTCAGGAGTGAGCTTTTATATGGAACTCCACATTAAAGGTGGATCAGTGATCTTGTGGCTAAAGTGCGCTATCTGTATTTTTCTGTGCTTGCGTGTATGAAGCAACAGAGTCCAGTGCGATTTTAATTTACTTTGCCAAACTTCACTTATTTTGCTGTGTTTAATTTCTTCAAGCTCCCCCTGTTCTTTGAGAGGAGAGGCTGAAGTCTCTCAGCTTTAGAAAAAGGTTATTTGTGAGTTTCTTTGTGAATGCAGCCAGCACTGCAAAGGTAAGTGATGTGAAAGATAGATTAAATGCAAGTTGGGAGTCACCCCTCCATGTTCCTTCCACTTCAGAATCTCTGGGAATCTGCTTCTTATGTAATGGTTGTAATGCTGAGAAAGGGCACATGGGACCTTGGTAGGTTTTTTCACAATACTTGAGAATACCACCTTGTGAAATGAGATCAGATTCTAAGAATTTATAAAGGTAAAGTTTTTCTAGAACAAAATACAATTTCTAAGATACTGAAGAAATCTTTTTGTCATAGATTTTATACGTATACATTAATTGGCATGCAATACCATTCCTTTTTTTTTCTTTTTATATTGGAAAATTGGGACAGAGAAATTAACTTGCTTATCAAGGTCATAGAATAAGTCGCTGGTGCAGCCAGGAATAGCTTCTCTCTGATTATCCTCATCCAGTGGACCATTTTGCCTGCTAATAATTTACACCAATATAGGTTTTCTTGTTATACAGTATTTTAGTCATTTCTGAAATTCTTCATGCTTGCAACTCTAATTTATCTTATCTCATGTGTTAGAAGATGTCTAGTTAAGGATGTCATAAAGACTAGATTGCTGAGAAGCCCGGTTGCAAATTGTCAGATGTTGAAGCTATTCGGACACTGTTGCCACTGTTGATACCTAGAGGTATATTCTAATACTAAAAAGAACCTTTTATTACATTGTTCCTCATAATACACTGCTCTCTAGTGAATACTAGTACACTAACTCATTTGAGCATGGGATTCTTCTTAAATCTCAGATGCTGTGATTTTTCCCTGAGGACAGTTTGATATTTTTGCCTGACATTTCTTCAAAGAAAAATAGAAGGTGCAGCAACATTAATTTTGAAATGTAAGATTAGTGGAACACTATTATTTTATTCTTAGTTCTCTTTTATTTTTAAACCTAATCATATTTTTATTGGATGTAATTAAAAGTCCTTTGCAGAGTAATAGGGAAGTTAAACTTTAATTCTGCTCACCTCGTCACTTTTTTAAAACTCTCCATAATTTTCATGTCTAGTTGGGCAATGATGGAGGGTTTTTACATGCAGTAGAACATTCTCTGCTATTTCAGAGAAGAAAAAGAACCAGCTGAATGCTGAAAGTTTTCCAGAAGACTGTCCTGCAGTAAATATTTGGAATAACAAAGACTTCACTTGACCAGAGCTATACTTCACTGGTCCTTATTTTGCTACGATTTATGAATGAAAATAATGGTAGCTGGGACTAATTCCTGCACATTTATTGCAAATAGTCAATAACTGCCTGCATCAAGGTAAAGTGGTAAAATTCTGTCTGCATAGAAACCAATGACAAAATATGATTAACTCCTAGGGCTTGAATTTCAACCACGTTTTGCTTGAGCAGTTCAGAATATTGGCCTTTCCTGACTTTTGTGACTGCTGAAGGAGAGTTAATGTACTTTCCTTTCCCTTCCTAATTTTTCTCTCTTCTTCCAACTCTCATTTCCAATGCAGTTTTGAACATTGGTAAAGTATCCTGTGCATCAGCTAATATGCTGAAGTGTGAGACTTTGCCTTGGTGTGAATAAATTCTAATGCTAGCTATATTATTATCCTCCTCTTTGAAAAATTCCAGTTACTGTGCTTGACTCTGATGTACTGCTGCTGGGGATTCCAGTGGCTGACACCACATTAGCAGTTAGGGACCTGATGAAATTGAATTTTGAGCCGGAGTCGAAAGAAAGAACTTGGCTGTATCCTTTCTAATCCTCCTTTTTAGGCTAACTAATCTTAGTTTTTGCTCTGTGCTGCCACCTGTAAATCTAACCATTATTTTGTCTTTCTCTGATCATATCCAGTCTATCTTCCCTCTTAAGGTGAAAAGGGACAAACTGGATCTAAACTTTCAACTTTGAAAAATTTGAATGTTGTAGACTTTTTTCTCTTTTCTTTTTTTTAGTTTGTGCCAGTGGATTCTTTTCGGTTTTTTTTAGTGTAATTTCTGGGCGTAATGAGTCATGCCCATGAACTCTGAAGTGCTTTGTGTGTAAATGGGAAAGTTTTGAGTGTGGTCAGCCAGGATTTTCAGAAATAACCAGTGCAGCACCTTCATGTTTTCAGCAGGTGCTGCTGGCATGGTAGTGGAAGTGGCAGGCGTAGGAAGAGCAAATTTTAGTTATTACTCTACATGCAGAGTCGTCTTAGGAGGCAAAAAAAAAGAATTTCTCCAAACTTTTGTTACAGCAGGATATTCCTGAAACAGTCTTCAGCTTATGTAATGAAATGAGCAGTGACATGGTGAGGGCACTGAAAGATTTATACTCTTGTTCTCTGTGCTGATGTCAGGACACATTAGGCTCTTCCAAGAGGGAGCAGCGCAAGGTCCCTTGGGACCTAGCCAGTTGACTGTTGTGCATTAAGGAATTGCTAAACACCATACTGAGAATGGTTACAAGGTATTCTGGAGTAAAATGTTTTAAGTGATATGCAGATTTTGAGACCCCTTTTCTTAGTTCAATGGAGAGGGTTATAACTTTCTTTGCAAAGAGTGTGGATATGTTTGTGTACATTCACCTGACTCCTAACTATGATATATAGCTATGGTATTGTGACTTTCTGGCTYCTGCTATGACATGTACATCATGAATGCTTCTTCCTTCCCTGCACAGTTAAAGTATAGCTCAGATATTCAAATTTCTCTTGAATCAATGGAGGCAAGTGATACGAAAATAAACTTTCATGAACCATTCTGCTTTTAGGGATGAGAACTGGTATCTAGCTTTTCTTACTTCAGAGAAGATAAACAAGAATACTTGGAGAAACCTGGCTGCATGTCATCTTTGCAAATCTTCGGAAGGAATTTAGGTAGAAAGTTTTAATAATGCCTGTTTCCACCTGAGGGAGGGAGTCATCGTCCTTTTGAAAATGAGATGCAAGGTGGTTTTTTGCTGTCAGACAAGAGACAAAGACAAGTGCCTGCCCAGGATGACTGGTACCTAACAGCTGGCAAAACAACCTTCAGATGGACATTTGCTTCTCATTGAGAAAATGCTTATTCCTTCCCAAGACCTTGGATTCCCAAACTCCTCCTAGGGTGCAGGCTCTCTGGGAGCTGGCCTACCAGCGTTGCTTTATGTAAACTTTTTTACCTGGTACTAATATGAAATTGACCAACTAAAATGGAAATTTTCTGACAAAAGGTGAAAACTGGAATAAAAAAAAAAGTTTGATTTGATTACAGAATGGGGAAACCATTACAAAGGAGGACAGTAAAACTATTGGAGTGTGTATCTGTTGTTAAGTGTTTTCCTCCCAGCACTTAGGCTCTTTGAAGGACAGCTTGCCTGTGGAAGCCCATTTTACAAATCCACAGTTCTTGGCTTCTTGGGCTGCATTCTCTCCTGGGTCGTGCTACTTAATATTTAACCATATTGTTACCTGGTTTTTAACTTCAATGTAAATGTCTTTGTGTGTGTGCACACGCACGCTACTTTAGGAGACAATATTGTGCTGCAGTTCTGTTAATTGGTCAGGCAGTGACACTGCAAATGAGACATCCCTGAGCTTGTCTGGAAATTACTTCTTGTTGATAGGTAAAGCATGCCTAGGATTATTGCATCACCAATCACACTTACCTTTTGTGCTTAAAAAGTCATTTGTAGCTATAAGTTCATGCTGTGAGATCTAGTTTTATGTTACTTTGCAAGCTGCATATCATAAAATTTACCCATTGTGCAGCAGTTTCAATTATGTTTTGGGATTGTTGGGATTTTTATCACTTTTGTTTTTATTATTTTTATTTATACAGACTGCCTGTGACACTTGGGTAAAACATACCAGATTTGTGAAAAGCATCCTTGGACAAGAAATGCTACCACTCTCCTCCCTGCAGTGCCAGTATTAAATGTCATTTTATCGCCCCATTTTGTCAGAGGCATGTTGTGATCAACTCTGGCATGAAAACTTCCTCTTTCATCTCCTTTGGAGCACATCTTTCACTTGCAATACCCGGTAGCATTCCATGGCTCTGGTGCAGGCTGGTCTCTGCATGATGTCCTGATCTTGGTCCTGTCTCCATTTTTTTTTTTTTTTCTTTTCTGTCATCCTGTCTGTTACATCTGTCATTCTGTGCTTAGGATGCAAAAGTTGTGATTTTCAGGAATGGTCTCCAAAATATTTCATCTTAGCTAGCTAGCTGGCAGACTAGTATAAGCTGAGTGCTCCCTAAAAGATAAATGTTCCCTGTGAGTATGGGACTGGTCAGTGAGGCTTCCAGTTTTTACCTCTGCTTTTTGTTTATTTTGTCTTCCCTCTCAACTTGTTCAGCCACAGTTCTCACTAAATTCAGATGTCTCATGTTAAAAGCTCAGTTTTTGACATTTTTAGAAAGTAGAAATTATTATTTTTAAAATTGCTTTATCAGGTAAAACTTATTTTGTATCAGTACAAACTTCTTTTGTAAAGTTTGTAAGCTCTTTCAGGCAGGACTTACTTTTGAGTTTTTGTGCCTTGTATAGTGTTCATGTTGATAATATTGTGGCTATTTCTTGTGCATGCCAGTTTTTCATTAGAGAAAACTTCAAGTGCTATTGACCTGTGCAGTGCTTCAAAAATAGTACCTGGAGAGCATCAGTCCTGCTTACTCATTGGAATGTCGTAGTGTCATCAAGCAAACTCAATGATCAAGTCCTCCTTCAGATCATACAGTCAGAGCTACTGGTAGCAGTAGAGTGCTCAGGAGCACACCATGAGTGTAACTGATAAATCAGGAATTCATTTGAACCCTAAGGCTGATGTTATAGAAAGGTTTTCTGTCGATATATCTGCATCATGAAATTTTCCTTTTCTGCAGAGGCTCCTGTTAAATAAAATTAAGACCTTTATTTAAAGGCATCTAAAATTACTTAATCTTGTAAGTGTGAATATACAATAAATCTGGAACAAAGATGGTGTGCACCTTATGCTACAAGATAGCTGAATGTAAATTGCACGCGAGGAAATGTTGCAGACACCGGACAGCAGGAATAGTTCTACTGATTTGTCACCTTTGCTCTCAGCAGTCAACCCTCCATTTTCTCCTGCGAACGATGGCAACAGAGCCAAACACAGAAACGGTGCCCCATGAAGGGGTTGTGTCCTCTGCAGTTGGGGTGCCTTCTTTCTTTTGCTGCTCTTTTCTGACCATGAGCACATGAAAAGCTGGTAAAAATCCTTTCCAAGAGCATTGTGAGCCTTGTAATGTTTGTGTTTGGCAACAGTCGAGTCTTTCCTAGTTCTGCTGAAAATTTTCTGTTCTTTACTGGCAGAAGGCAAAGAAATAAGTATGTGTATATATAGAAAACAAAACAACCCCCATCTCACTGAGCTTTGTATAGGATGTGACATAAATCCAGCATAATCTGATGATGTTGTATTCCTTTTCTCTAACTTCCTTTTGTTGCTTCCTGTGAATAACTGTCTTCTAACTGCCTGCCCTTTATGGGCTGTCTCCTGCTTTGTGATACATAAGCACATATTGCCACGTTTCTTCCAAGATCGCTTATTGTTCTCAGTCATTTACTCCATAAGATATGTGGTACAATATATTCATGCGTCTAGGAGTATGACAACTTGCTGTGGCCCGTGTTAAGTACAAACACAGCATGGGAATGTGGTGCAGACTGATGCAAATAGCAGATCACAGAATCTAGAGATGGGCAAGGCCTGCTAGGTTTCATCTAATTCCTTTAATGCTCAATTATTTCTTAAGGTATGTTTTCTTTGATTTTAATATTCTAAGGCACCAGCATAACCCAGTGTTTCATTTGTCCTGAATCTTTCTAATGTAATATCGTTCCTGCAGTTAATAAGCAAGCGTCCTACCTTGTGTAGAGCCCTGGAGACATTACTTGTTCTCTCCTTCTCTTCAGATTTTTTTTTCCTGTTCTTGCTTCCTTCCTGTCTTTCATCTGTGCAGTCATTACTGTCTTTGTGTAGCTGATGGCTTTTATTCTCTCTTCTCTACTTGTTTTTTACTTTAAGAAACAGGGAACATTCTTGCATCTTTCACTGATTATATATGAAGATAGGCCATACATGCTGTAGCCACGTAGCTGATAGCTCTCGATTCAGAGAGAGCAGACTAGTGCTGGTTAGACACAAACCTGTCTGCAGCTTCTGGCATTTGTGCTCTACCTGTAACTGCATCTGGGAAGTGAGGATAGATGATTTCTGGCTTTTAAAAGCTTACGTTTGTTGCCTGCTCACCTACACCAGTGCATAGATGTTGAGAGGGATAGAGTTATACAAAGTTATACAACTGTTTCCCTTTTCATAGTTTGTTTTCTGATGTGTGTGCTCCCCTTTCGACAGTCTTTGAGGGGGTAGAAGAGGGCCTAGGAATGACTCGACTAACACTGCCAGGAAATAGGATTGTAAACTGTGCCACTGGCATATGAATGGTGTAATGTTTTGATATTAAATCTATGGCTTTTTGTGTAATTGAGAAATTTTCCAATTAACAGTTTCTTCTGAGCTTTCAAACTGCCCTAATTTACAGGATCTAATTATAGGCTGTATGTTATTTTTCTGCTCCAAGTTTGTGGAGAAAGGGTGCAAGTTCCAGTATTAYTCATTTCCAACTTCATGTAGTCTGAGCTGTTGTGGAAAGGGCTGCAGGTCAATCTTAGAGGATATTACCTGTCCATACCTTACCCCAGAGTGCTGACCCGATTGTTGTATTTATGTTTTTTCCACTGGAATGTCAAAACACATCTGTGTCCTCCTAAGGGAAAAGTCATGATGTCAAATGGATGGTTGAGTCCCTGAATGGGTTTTTCCTCTGTTAAGAATGTCAGCGGGTCTGAAGGGATAAGTGGAAAGCATAGTCCARTGCACATATTTTTCTCCCCTTTTCCTCTTCCTGTAGGATTGTTCCAATTAAAGGAAGTTAAAATTTGAAATTTTCTGAAAGTTGTACTGCTTTGGTCTCCAGTCACTTAAGTTGTGGCAGCTATTTGATCAACATAAAAGGCTACATTTTAAGAGCCTTCAAAACCAGGAACTGCCTAAGTGCAGAGCAGTAATATTTATTCGTCTAAGCTCATTACTTAGCATTTTTGTAGAGCTTGTATAGAACCATGATTTCTAAGCCATGTTTTTAGTACAGTTATGGGATTGTCTGTTGCATTATGGTCGTCTTGCCTGCATGATTCCAGAATAACTGTTTTTACAGACTGCTCTTGAAGTGCAGAATAAATGATTCATTGTAAACCTTTTTCATATTGTCATCTTTTAATCTTGATCCAATTATTTACACCAAGCAGCAAAATGCAGGGTGCCACAGCCCAGACAAAACATAAAATTTACACTTGCGACCTGATATGTTAAGATGCCTGGGAGATGACAAACTGTTTTGTTTGGAGAAAGTTAACAAGAAGAATGGTTCTTTTCCTGGACTTATATTTGGTCTGTAAATGTGCCAGGACACATTTGCTTAGGAGCTAAGAATGAGAAAAAATTTAAAATTTCTTTCCTGTCTCAGCAGGTAAGCTTTGCCATTTGTGCTTTCTGTGTACGTGCCCTAGGCTTGTATAGATCTCAGGGTCTTCATTATGGCTGCAGGGAAACAGACTGCACAAATCCAATTGTGGGTTCAGGTCCTTACTTTGTAGTTCCATGCAGCTTGTTAACGTGCATGTACTCTAGTGAGACCAGCGTTTCTGAAAAAAATAATTTCTTGTATAAAGTCATATGGAGCTTCCAGTCTAATGTAATAAAATAAACCATATGAGGAACTAACCTATTTAAGGGTGGAGAGGGTAAGATCTATTTAACTGGAAAGCAGAAGAGCTGGAAGTCGGGCATTTTGGTTGTGGACATATATTTTATTTCACACTGACAGGGCCTTTGTTTTCTCTCCAATTCTTTTCAGGGTAAGTGAAGAAAAGGAGGTGACAGAAGAACGGCTGAAAGCAGAGCAGGAGTCATTTGAGAAGAAGATCAGACAGCTAGAGGAACAGAATGAACTTATCATCAAGGAAAGGGAAGATATCCTTTAAAAAAAATGTGTGCAAGGGTTCACTGTCTGAAATAAAAACTGAACTACAGAGAAATAATTGTTCTAATTTATGGCAGAGAATAAATCTGCATGTGCTGCCATTCAAAAGCAATCAGAGAGATGACTTGTCAGCATGTGCTGCTGGTTCATTTGAGCTTAAAACTGCCATCCAGCTGTTCCTATGATCTTGTTTTGCTATGAAATAGATATTTGTCAACTAAAAACGGTAATAAGGAATTTATGCATTAAAATATGGTTATAGGATTTYTTTTCTTTTCTTTTTCTCTCCACTTAATCCTGTTAGGTTGTTGTAATTGAGGTCTAAAACTTCTCTTGCACGGTATTCCTGTGCTTTCTGTGTCTGGAGGAAGACAACTTATACACAGTTTAAATATCTTCAGTATATGTACTAAGGGGTTTAGCCAGCTCAGACTTTTTTTTTGTTCTTTATATAAAGTTAGCTGTTTTTCTCTTCTTGCAGATTGTGACTTCTTTCCCTGCTCCCCTCCTGCCCCGCCCCCAGCATACATTTAGTGCCAATCACGGAATATAACATGCAGAAGTGGATGTTGCAGGAATTACAATTTTCCTTCAGTGTGCTGTGATAGACCTTTACAAAATGTTCTTGTTCATTTCTCTTCTAAATCTTTGGTATTGATGTTTTCTTGTTTAATTCCTCAGAAGGATAACAACTGATTACAGTGGGGTATGAGGGTGTTGCAACTATAACAAAGGCAAAYGTGTTGTGATTTATCTGGAGCAGTATTTCAAGTAGGAAGGATACTAATGCTATTGTAGAAAGCTTTATGTGCTGTACTGTGTTCAGTCGTGACTTATCCTTGTTCAGGAAAAAATGAATTCAGTTAGAGAAGTTGTGGAGAAGGGCTGCTCAAGGTGACGGGCAGAATGGAGAGCCCATTTTATGAGAAGGGACTAAAGTGCGTGTGCGTTTTGTTTTTTTGGGGGATTTAGAATAGTGACTGGCCATATAGAAGAAGCCTGAGATGATGATGGCTGAGACAAAAAGGAACTCTTCAAGCTATAGGCCAGTGTTGGAACAGAAATAAATGGAGATAAACAGTGTACAAACTTAAACATGAAATTAGAGGAAGGTTCATGAAAATTAGAGCAATCATATTTGAAAGCTTGTGAACACTGGAAGGTTTAAATAAATAAAAAAACAACCCCCCCCCCCCCACAAGCTTTTTCTTTAATGGAGCTTGGCTAGTTTGTGAAAGGGATTCAGTGATGTGTTGCCTTTGACAGCAGGGGATTGCCCTTGATGACCCAGAAGATCCCTTGCAGCATGGTGGCATTAATATTGATRGAAAGAACTTGGTCTGCTGTTTGTACTAAATAATATACACATCAACAAGCTTAGCTGGGTATGGAACAGTCCCTGGAAAATATTGTCTGATGTATTTAAGAGCCATCAGATATAACTACAATTCTTTTTTGCATTAACTTCACTGAAGTCAAGATTTTGTTCTGTATTACAGYATGCACATTCAGTCAGCCCATGAATGTGGATGGGATGCATGTTCCTGATGGTTGATCGTTTTTTTCTTAGTATATGTACGCAAAGCTTTCACTAATTCATCCGAGGCTTATTTGGCTGCTGGGAAGTAGCTGTGCTTATTTTATTTTTTTATTTTTTTATTTTTTTCCCCTTTGTCAGAAATAGACTGCACAAGCATGAATACTTTTTCAGGAGAAGTCTGGTAGAGATGGCAGAAGGTTAATGCATGCAATTTTACACTTCATAAAACTCTATAAAACTTAGAAATATAATTTAAAACAGTATACTTTTAACTGTAGGAGTACTTGCCTRTCCTATATGAATGTTTCAAGATTCTTCACATACCTCTGATCAGGTAACTTCTGATCTCTCAAAGCTTGTTCAAGAGCCAAGCAACAGCAGACTTTCCAAAGCTGAATGTAGATTCTGGTAGCTTGAAGTTCTCCTAAAACGTACAGTGTTCATTTGCAAGTAAGATATCAGGAATGTAATAGCATAAGGAAAAACCATCAAGTCTGGTAAAAATCAATTCTACCTATCTCTCTCTTTTTTTTCTAAGAAAGCTGATGCAATTTATTTTCTATAAAACTACTTTATCTTGTCCAGTATTTAAAATTATCCTACAATAATAGATCAGTGCTTTTGACATAATGGGTGCAAATATCCAGCAAAGTGTAATTTCAACTTGGTAGAGGTTTAATTTGAATAACGGGGAGCAAGTGTCTTTGTGAATTTTTTGTTTTGTTTTTTTTTGTTTGTTTTTAAGACTCTTACAGCAAGGATACACTTTGTGCTTAAAATCATTACTTTAGAAGCAGAATTTTTTTATTTTCTTGTGGCTTATTTTTTGAGAAGCTATGGGGACCCATCCAGTTGAATTTGGGTATATTATTAAACCAGAACAGAAGCATGTCAGGGGGAAATAGGTAGTGTGCAGTTGTCTCTCTGCAGAGTTTTGTGTAATTGCACAGTACTGAAAAAGGAATAGTAAATGTCTGCAGCCAAAGTTTACATTTGCTTTGGAATTGGTCAGTACTGTCTGGGTAGGGAATAACAACTAAAATTTCACAGAAACATAGTCAATTCTTTTCTTCTTTGTGGCTGAAACTTTGAAACAGATTTGAGTAGTTCTTACTAGGGCATACAGTTAATAAAGGACAGCCCTGATGAGCACACTGCGAATCTAAAGTAGGCCAGCCCATTGTAGGGTTACCAAGTACTTATTATCACAGAAYTAAAGAAAAAGGAGGATTTCAAGTAGTCATCTGGTCTGCTCCTTTTCCTTAATGCAGTATCTTTAGACCTGTTACAGTGGCTCCTTATACTTGTTCAAAAGCAGCTATTGTGGCTTAGCTTTTTACCTTGAGTGTCCACTTTAAACTGACTTTAAAAAACAAAAAAAAAACAAAAAACCCCCCAAAACCTAACTTCAGCTAAAGTGTTTCAACCAGTTTCAAGAGCAAAAGAGAGGATTAAACCTTTATTTTGTCTGATAAACTCTTGCAGTTTTTGGTTTTTTTTGAAAAATTCTAGTGTTGCCATTCCTTGGAGATGAGATATTTAGTGGTGTGTGCGTGCCATGGTTACGCTTTTTGATGTTCTTATTAAAAATCCACCCAAGTGGGCCAAACTTACAAATTCTGGAAAAAATTCAGTAACACATGCTCTTATTCTTTTAATACAATCTACAATGAAAGTATTCTCTTCCTTGTGGCCTGTGTTGCAGCTCTGGCTCGTGACTGCTGTGGATTCTTCTGGGCACTGAACTAATTGCATCCTCTTATCTGTGTTGTGTTTGTGGGCTCCGCACTGGAAGAGGCGGCTTGATTCAAATGCAGCAGGGATGAGAACAGACCGGTGGAGGAGACAGAATAGAGAGAGCAAAGAGTTTGGGGTCAAACAGAGAAAGGGACTGTGTTTTGGGACTGAATGGTGGCAAAAGGGAAAAAAGTGGAAGCTGGGATAGGCAGATATATGGATCTTTTAGATATGAGGATGAGAGAGTGGTGAAACACTGAATCTTCTGGTAGGGAAGATTAAGCAGGAATTAGAGGGGAAAATGTAATTAGAGGCTGAACTGGGGAAGTGAGAACTAGAACTTGGCTGAAAGAAAAGACTTGGGGGGRAAAAAGATTGGGCTGGGCTTGGATTACGTGAAAGAAGTGTAGCCTGTGGTTGGCAGGTTTAGCAGAAGGTTTTTGGGATGAGCAGTCAGGATTAAGGGAGAGGCAGAATGAAGGCAGGCTGTCTAGAGTCAGTCAAATGGCTGAGACACATCTGATGAAAACAGATGCATCTGTTCAGTGTACTGTAGCACCATCCAYGCTTGAAACCGAATTCAGGAGGAAGATCGTGGGAGAAAGCTCACTGTGTGTAATCTACCTCCCTGTCTCTCCCAGCATCCCCTCTTAATAAGTCTTTTCCTTGCTTCTGTATCCCCAGATCATGATGGATACATGTTGGCTCAACTGTGGTTTTAGAGGTGGTCCAAATACTGGCATTTTCTTTGGAGTGTTTGACTTGAAACTTCAGTGTCCTTCTAAATTTTTTGCATGTTTCATTTGCATTTCCAGAGTAAGGGAGAAGCACATTGCTCTGCATCGTGCTCATAGGTTAATGCACTGTCCCTTCTTCCGCTTATGCTTAGGAGCTGTTATGAGAGAAGCTTCTGGCTTTCATTTTTTCTAGCATATTTTCAAGCACTTAATAATATAGATCTCAGTATGACCTCATTTAAGAAACAGGGAAACATGTCCTAAGATGCCCGAATACTGTCAATATAGATATCTTAGTAAAGAAAAGGATAATAATGGGATTATTAAGAAACAAATACTACTGTTATTGCAAAGTCCGAAGAAATTTTGTTATGGTCTTTAGTCTGTCTTGTTATCACCATTAAGGCTTTTTTGTCCAAATTTGATGTTATTGCATAAATGAAGAGGCAAAACCAGCCTCAACGTTTCTCTGGAGATTTATCATTTGGGAAAGAATCAGCTTCAAAAAAACGTTGTTATTGAGTTCTAAGCTATATGAAGGAAGGAAGGTGTTTTGAAATAGTGTTTCCTTATCCAAATTATCAGTTTGGATAAAGGGAAGAAGAGATTCTGTTTATTGCAAATTTATTTTTTTCTTTATGTAAATCTCCACTCATCAACCCTGCTAAACTTCTGTTTTGGTTTATATTTAGAATATACCTGGATTTCTTAAGCTTTTTGATAAAATTATTTTCCATTTGAAGGCCCAGCCAAGTTCAAACAACAAATTCCATATGATTTATTTGGCTAGTCTAAAAATGATCACAGACATTGTTTACATATTTCCTTAATATTGTAACTACTTAGGATGACTTAATTACTTGGTTCTGCATACAGTTAACATGAAAATTAGTTTAGAACAGTTAGGTGATGATACTGACTGAAGTCTTTAATAAAATTATTTTTTAGCTTTTCTGTAATACTGTGCATTTACATTTCTCTTGCATATACTGAATAAATTAGTAGTACTTATATATTCCCTCCTTTTCTTCACTTTCTGTGTTAATGCAGAGTTAATGTTATTTTACAGAAGAAAAATAGTTAAGATATGCTTAATGCCACAGAACAAAATGGCAGAAAAGCATGGATCAGACTAGAATTTCTGGATTTGYTCTACATTATGCTTATTTTTCTATATAACATTGAATTTGCTTTTCTGAAAATGGGGGGAGAAATAAACATTTATTCCATTTCCTTTCCTTGTTTAATCTGACTCTACAAAAAACATCATCACAGATGAAGAAACAAAACAATAGAGTCTTGCACAGAAAGTCTCTGGCAATGTGCTTTTTGGCATTTGTAGTCCTTGTCAGATATATGTACATGCACCCCCGGTGCTACTGTTTGCAAATAGGCAGTTAGTCCGAACTTAGAATGACAGCATATAATGTCATATAGAAATGGAATGTAGAAATCAATATAACTGAGCATGTATATATGAAAGTAGGATCCCTGCCTTGCATGCCCCCCCCCCAAAGTTAACAAAGTTCATACTTTAAATCTTTAACATGATGTTTTCCTATRTCTGGCCTTTTAAGAAAGAGATGAGCAGCAAGAAGAAAAGTTTGCAATATAAAGAGTAAGCTTTGTCATCTGCAGGAAACTCATGCCCAGTGCTTTTCAGTCAGACTGTTTATTTAAAACTCGGTAACAATTTAAGAGTCTAACTTTGGCTGCCAGTTTTTGAAAATTTTGGTCTTGATCCTGACGCAGTTAGGAAATCCTGAAGAAATTTCTAGTACTGGATCTTACTCTGAAGTTCTTCTAATAGTGGTGTGTGTGTGTCGTTGCTGYTGTTAAATAAAAGTCAGTTTTACCCATTGACTGTTATAGATTACTCTGGAGAAGCATCCTGGGGTAGAATCTAATTCCAGTTTTCTTTTTTGCTATAGTTTCTGTAGGCTTAATAATGGCAAGATACAAACTGAGGKTTGGGAATTGCCACCATCCTTGTTATCTTTTTCTCAGTTTATTTCCCCCAGTTTATAGTATTCAGTTTTTCTCTTCCTGTTTTTCATGTATGGATGCATGCATGTATGGATGCATGTGTTCTTGTGTATTATAATTTGTTTGAGGGCATGTGAGGAAAATGACAAATTAGTGTTTTGCTCTTTTCTTCCATTTTATCCAACTGCTTCACTCTTTGAAGGTCTTTCCCTGACTGATATTATAAGTCTCCAACTAATAAATGTTTCTAAGCAACCATTATGGTCTATTGAGTAAAAGCTGAACTTATTAAAAAGTCCCTGAATATTTATATGCTAGTGTGTAACAGCAATATTGGCTAAATAATGTATGTATTTAAGAACTTCTTAAATGTAAAAGAATCAGTCAAGGACTATTGGGTAAATAAGATATTTTGAATATTTTATGAACTTTTAAACTAAAACAAGGTGAAACATATTGTAATGTTGAGTGTTCAAATGGATCAATGACTACAGATTCATTTAAAGCTCAGCTTTATATGTTAGTTTAATCCTAGCTAGTGCTTTAGAGCAGAAGCCAACCACGTTGTTCATGTAATGGAGTTATGTGGAATCAACAGAAGGCATTTAAACAGTCTACCTTGGCCTCTGGAGAGTAAGAGCTATATAGACTTTTTGCCCTAAAAGTTCACACTCAGAGGTGCAGGATTTTGTCTGTGAGATGGTACTGTCAATATAGAAGTGGGATAAGAGAAAGAGTTGCTGGCGTTGTGGTTCATACTGAGAAGTGTTTTGTGTGTTGCTAATAGAAGAAGGGAAAATATGCCCTATCCAACAGCTATGGCATAGAGTTTTCAGGACCTACTAGGATGAAAGATGAGGACCAGTGGCACTTATACTACCTACACAGATCTCATCTCTTTAGATATTTTTTTATGCTAAGGAGATCTGTTCCTGATACTAGAGGCTTGGTGTTTCTGAGCTGCACTCTTGCTTGCTGAAGAACCAGAGTTCTGCTCTGTGAGGTTGTTGATAGCGGTTGTAGGCTATACGCCCCGCAGACAACCTGCCTTCTCACTTGGCAACATGAATGGTATCTTGAGCACAGACATGATGCTGTCTATACTGTCTCTGGTTTGGATCTCAACACTGCATATGATGATGAGTTGGCCGTGTCTGAACTTAACAGGAGAGATCTGAACAGGAGAGAGATGTCGTTGTCATGGCAGAAACTGGATTTCCAAACGCTTGCATCAACATCAGTTACCCTAAAGCAAACCTTAAGTAGGTCAGCTAAAATGTATTTCTCTGTGTGGAAAGCAGTGTTTTTTTTGGCTTTGTTTATTTGGGGAGGAGGGGAGAGGGTGCTCAAGCTGACCGAGCTTGACTAAATTTTGCCTCTGCTTTTGTGGATACTGCAGAAACATTGGGCTTCAGATATGTGAGCTTTCAAAGCGCTTTTTTTTTTTTTTTTTTTTGAGTTAAATTTTCCTTTATGACATTTGGGCTCATTTGGAAACAAAGACTGAGATCTCTTAAAAGGAGACACAAATGGGAAAATGAGATCATTAATTGTTGAAGCTGGTACTGTAACAAATTGACTAGAAATGTGGATTCAGAGAAATTGATGTACTTTATCCTTCCAAACTAAATGAATTCTCCATCTGCTTCAGCTTCTCGACTATAATGAGGACGTTGGGCTGACTCTACTATTGGTTTCTCTGCCTCCCTGAACTATTTTGGAAAGTTTAAACATTTCTTGCATGATTAAATACACTTTCAATAAATCAATCTCATAATAATTGTTGTTCAGGAGAGTTCATTATTCAGTTTAGTCTTTTAAATTACTGTTCTTCTTTAAAGGATTCTTCTGACGTAATGGCTTCAGCTAAATCCATTTGCCATACTCTGGCTTGTAATTACTTTAGATTTGAAGAATAAAATGAATGGCTTTATTATTAATCAGTAGCAAATTTGTCTTACTGTTTTTAACCTTAGAATGGCCTTCGCTCATGAAATAGTTTTAACAGACTAGATAGCAAAACAGTTCATACCTCTCTTTCAGTAGAGATTTAGTGAAAGCAATCAGATAATTTTATGTTTTTTCTCCCCACCCCCACTGACTCTGAATGTTTGTCATAGTGACTGTCATCACATGTGTTAGCTTGCTATTGTACGCTGTCAGCCGCTGGCTCTGTGCAAGCCTAGTCTTGCTATCTGTTTTTTTAGACTGTAAATTTTTCAGATTAGGGTAGCCTTTCGTTTTGTCTTATACTGTGGAGAGTGTATTGCACTTAAACATAACATTTATTTAACTTTGGCTACTATACTGGACACTGTCCTACATTAACTTTGTCCTACATAAACTTAAAAGATTTCTTTCCTTCRTTCTATTATTATAGGATTTCATAGCTCTTACTGACAATGCTTTTGTGGTCAGATGAGTCAGAAGTCTATCCTGTGACCTTTGGTGGCAGAATACAATCTTGGACACAAGTTACACAGTAGCTAAGTCTGGACAAATAGCTGACATAGTGTAAATCTCCATCATTTGGTCTTTTAAAGGTATYGTTAGTCCTTTGTATGTGCTCTTCTGTAAAGTTGTTTAGAACCATCCTTAACTTGAAGTGGTGTCAGTCAATGCAAACTACCATAATGGCATTTTCAGCTTTGTTAGATTTCTTAAGATCGAGTAGATGTCACTTTCATCACGTTTTCAGAGACTGCTTGGAATATGAAAGTGGGCTAGTTGTAGAGTTTTAGACATTGAGTAAATCTCTGCTTTTAATTTCTGAAGGGATTCATTGCTATGACAGCTCTGTGTTGGTTTTGTTTCCAGCATCAATTGTGATGTTTAACCAAAGTTAAGAATTTTTCAAATAGTGCCAAGGAACTGGAGCAAACAACCAAAGAGGAATGAATAATTTCCTTGAAGTCTTATGTCTTCAATGTCTTGAAGGCTCTCTAGGAGGTTGTTAAAAGTGTAAATGTAAAACTGACTTCATATAATGCTACCATACATACCCTTTTCACTTAATTCCATTTGCATGATGCCTCCTCATTCTAGTTTCAGAAATTGTAGTTTTTCATTCCACTTCTACATTTTTAGTTCATATAYTAGTGTCTGTGTATATGTATATTTATATACACACACAAATATATACTTATGTATGCGTACATATTATATACATATATATATTAAAAATACCTTTTATGTATGTGTATGTATATAATTGTGAAAATCTTCAGTTTTAACTGGTGGCAGAATRGCCACTTTTTCTGCATATATGTCAACAGTTTTACATAAAGGTTAGTCCCTTCTTGGGACAAAAAATACCCCAGGGTTATAACACAGGGAATACAGTTGTAGTAATAAAGATTATGTTGCTGATAAGTTCCCCTCCAGGCCCCATGATGGTAATACCCCTATATTTTGTCTTTAAAGAAAACTGCTGAGAGGCAATAATTTTTTTTTGTGTGTGTCCCATTTTCATTAATGCATGGTAATTGATGGAGTTGCAGTGACTTGTAACAGTAATGAGTTCTAAACATAAGAATGCACTCCTTTCTAATAAGTGAGCACTGCTGGGGTTTAAAAGCGTACTAAATCAGTTGCTTTAGTATGAATTTATTAGTTTTTTTCAGCATTAGCTTTAATAGTAGTTATTTACATAAGCGTACATCCCATTAACCGCCATCAGGGCTGGAAAACATGCTGAACTGTTCATATTTTCATATAATTATTGAACATAATGGTTTCATTTGCATTTCTAAACAGTGATGTTTCTGTCAGGCTTGGAAATAGTGTCTTTACGCAGTCCCTATTTCACATCCACTTATTTGACATCGTTAAATTTTATGCTAATGTGCTTCCCTAGAATATCATCAGTAGGACAGATGCTTGTGCTTTAATATACAAATCAGAGATGCTTTTCCCTCCCCCCTTTCCTGAACTGCAATGGAAATAAAAAAGCATATCTGCACTTTTTAGATATAGTTTGTTTCATTCTAAATAATCTGTAATAAGTGAAACTTTGCTTTCACCCCCACTAGTCACTTCCAAATGTTGTAACAAATACCTTGTTTATGAAAGGTGGGAAACTCTATCTTCCCCGTGAAGGAGGAAGAGTCTTCTAAAACTAAAGGTAGTGAAAACTAAGGATTGTGTGAAACTAAAAGATTGTAACCTTGAGATTGCCTCACATGCAGTGCATTGAGCCTTGCACGGCAAGTTGCCAGACTAGGCAGTGGTCCATGGATTGACTTGCCTGGTAGCTGACCACTGCTGTACAGGAGGTTCAGGARTGGGGAAGTTTCAGTTTCTAGATGCAGTGCTTGTCAGCAGAAATGCATTTGGAATTGTACATTGTTGGGTAGTTARTTCTCCGTTTAACAATAACTTTTTTTCTAATTTTGTAACTTTGCAGACAAGTAGAGGTATATGAGCCTTAGCTTACTAGCAGACAGGTAGAAGTATATGAGCCCTAGCTAGCTAAATGGGGAAGCTGGTTGATAAATGTATCAGTATTGCTTTGGCCTGAAGTTATCGGTGGAAGCAGAACATCAGAAACCTATGAGATAGTGCTGGTAATTGCAATTCTGAATGAGAAAATGACTGAGTAAAAAAACAGTGCTGCTTTTCCTTCTRAAAATGAAACGAATACTTCGCATCTTGTTCTGTGTGAACTTTATCTTGGGGTGATTTACTCATGGTTGTAAGAAGAGTGCGAGCTGTAGAGCAAACTAGTGCAGTCTTACAATATGCAGTTGTGATGGAAACAAGTGAATATCATGATATATAGGATGCTGCTTAAGAGCCAGACATGGCCCATGTGAATGAGCATGGAAATCTAGCAAATCTTGAATTCAGTTCTGTGCTTTTACCAACTGACTGTGTGTGGCATTGGGTGATTCCATTCTTTTCTCTTATTTACCTACCCCAAAATTTGGGGGGTAGCACTTGCTGACATCAAAAGTTAAATGTATGCATGTTACTTATTTCTGGCATTTCAGGGTCACCCTCAGTCTTGAACAAGACAAAAGTTGTATGACTTTGAAAAGCTTAAATAAACCAGAATGATAGGGTCAAGCAAAAGCCTGAGAGAGAAGTTGCACAGATTTTTTTTTTTTTTTTTTTCCACTTGTGCTTTATCTAAAAAATGCCTCTCCTCTTGGGGATGTTATAGAAGAAGGCTTTAAGAAGAGACCCAAAGCAGAAGGGTACTTGGACCGAAATGAAAAGGCATATTTTATGCATAAAGGGCCATGTGAGCAAACTGGAGATGTACTCTGATGGGTTCTGGCCTTATGGTGTCTTTAATTATAGATGATTAACAATTTGCTAGTTGCTTTGCAGACAAGTATAGAGACAAAAATCCCTGCTGGGAAATGCTTGCAGTGTAAGACCTGATTCTGGGTGGGGGGATCCCTAACAACTCGACAGTAGAACTATATTTGAAGACAAGAGAAATAGCAATATTAAAACGAAGCAAAAAAAAGAGAACCTTTGGCTATTTGAAGTATATTTCTATTACAGTTTTGAGACTGCGATGGTGCTTATAGCAAGCAATTTGGAGCAAGGTGCTTTTTGTTAAACATTTTACTCAGGATTAAAATAGGATCAACCAAAACTGGGTAGCAGTTGGTGAGCTGTGCTACCTCATTTCAGCTGTAGAGTACAGGGAAATTTAGAGAGCTCCTCTGGCATGCAGAGTAGACTGCTCTACTGCAGAGATACTGAACTGACCTCTTGTCAACTTCTCATTCGATTCCTGAAACGACGGCTCTAGGTAATTGGCAAGTATCCTTATTTTAATATGCGGCCATAAAAAGGTAAAKTATGATGATTTTTAACATCAGAAGATTAACATTTTACCTTTAAATAAAATATGATTAACTGGTACAGAATTAAAAGTAATAGAACTGAAATATTCAAACTATGACTCTGTGGTGTCAGATTATGCATAAAGTGTGACAGTTTAAGTACTGAAGTGATTTAAAAATGAGCTAGCTGAAGGATGTATATCCCAAGTATCAAGAATAAAATTGGATCAAACAGTTGTGGCTATCAAAACTTACTGAAACCCTCTTGGCTCAAGAAATCAGGAAATCGCAAAGTAGCGTTGTTTACAGTGAGCTGCATCTTGCCCAGTGCCAATGCAGGTGCAGTGAAGGAACAGTCGGCATGCTGTGATGGCATCCTACACTACGATTTTAAGCCTGCCAGATGATGATTATGTTTAGATTTAATTGCTAGGCCAAGACTATTGCTTCTGGATTCATCTACCTCCAGCAAGGTTCAAATATGATCRATTTAGCAATGCATCTCTTTCAGTGGTTTGCAGTTAGCTAGGCTTCCTATTATCACTGCACCATTCATTTCTAGTAGATTGGCATATGTTTTCATAAACGAAACCGTGTATTTACCATCTGAACTACTTAGTGTTACTGTGTGGAAGTCTGAAAATTGTGAAAGTTTGTCATTTAACTTCTGCATGTTTTAATTCCTTGTTAGTAAAATGAGTTTTTTCTCAACTAGTAGTTTTGTAAACTCAACTTGGAATTTGAAAGTGAAGATGGCATCTTGCTGGCTTCTGAGGCCCTGTAAATAAAGCTTCTGAGTGCAATATAAGCATTTGGTAATCCTCCTGTAGACATTGTTTCAGCAGGTTTATGCCTATTAATGTATGACACACTGAAATTGTTTATGAAGCATCAAAGAGGATTGGAATATGGCTCATGTTGCACAATTGCAAGAATAGCAGAAGTAGAAAAAATGTTTTGTGGTCACAATAGTTGGCAGGTCTAACTCTGAATGCACCCAGGGGACAGGATACTGAAATAAAAGGGTGCTGCTTTAATTAGTTACTTCTAAGGGTAGAATTATCCTTCAGTAATTATGTAAAAGCATGAGCAAAACGCTTAATGGCCCTCATGGTACATGAACTCCCCCATTTATACTGTTCAGTTTTTCTTTTGTTGATTTCTTCATATTTTGTGATCTTCAGGGAGAACTTTTTTGTTGCTATAAATATTTTTTGGCATGTTGGTAAAAGATCCTTAGATGCTTTTAAAGTTGTTATCTTTCATTTCTTAACAGTGCTAAGTAAGACCCAAGTGAATGCAGCTCTTGACATCCAGCTGTCACTTCAGGTAACTGGACAAGTSTTGAGGCCTTACTGCTCTGTTTCAGTGCAAAAAACTGTATTTAACTTACCAATGGTCTTCACTTTAACTTGCCAATAAATCTACTGAATAAATTTGTCCTATGAATATAAGGGAAATTAAAAATTTGAAAAATGTTTCTGATTACCTGAAGAGAGAAGTTAGGTGAGCAAGAAATATAAACTTATCTACAAGATGGAGTTTGATTATGGAGAGAATTGTATGGTATCATCTTGGATAGTGTGCAACCAGACTTGGTTACCCCAGAAAGCTTCTTAATTTCCCTAGAAACTCATCTTGATACACTGACTTAGTTACATCTTCTGTGATGTCTGGGGATTTATGCACAGCCCATGAATTCTAACTGATTATAATGAACTGTTTATATCAACCTTGCTTCGTGTTGGCAAAGTTCATGTTATATATTACAGTACTTTTTCTGGAAGGAGTCACAGGACARTTGAAAGAATCTAAAGACAGTGTGATTCCATTGTTCTGATTGAACAATGAACGCCCTAGAGATTGATCAAGATTCTCCTGGCCCATCTGCTGGAGGAAGAGGACTATCAGGAACCTTCTGGCTCTCTCAAGCAACCCTCACAACATAATTCTGTTCATAAAACTGTAAAGATCTGTCTTGGTTCACTAGCTACTTTTCTCCACCGTACCATTTTTGAAGGATGAAAATTTTAAAAGATCCTCTGATGATTTTTAGAGACCTCTTAATTTCTAACCTAGACACAATCACAGCTTACACATGCTTGTTCTTGCGCCAATATTTTGCTTAAATACATCTTCTTTCTATTTAATGTTTACTGGGAAAGGACTAGAGCAATAAATGTTCCCCACCTCCAAGGGAGGAGAAAGGACAAGGTGAGATAAGTTTCTCTTTTGTTTGGTGGCTTGTTGTTGAACACACTTCTGAGTTAGAACAAACTAGGAATCTTGATAAAATGGTAGAATGCAAAGGTCATGATGAAAAGGTCAGTGTGCTTAGCAAAGTGAGCACAGTAATGCCTACTAATTGGTGTGGGTTTTTTTGGTGTGTGTGTGTGTGTGTGTGTTTGGTGTTTTTGTTTTGTTTTTGCTTGGATAGAGAAGTCTGAATAAAGTTTGCATTTGCAAAGCTACATAGTAAATCTGATTGCTGTTATGGGAAGTCCCAAAAGCTCAAACTTAAACTTTAAACCTAGGTATATCCTAAGATAAAGGCTGGTGCTTTTAAGCAACTCAGATGGCTTGTGGGGAAGATGTGGAGAACAGGGCATTGAACCTGTCACACAGTGTCCATTTGCACTTGATGCAGCTTCCAATATGGATACCAGTCAGGGACTCTGTGATCTCAGAATGTGCTGAGAAGGCTAGAGTTGGTGCTTAGTCACTACTTGGACTCTGTCTTTAAAAGCTGTGATGTTTATATGCAAAATAAGTTAGCATGGAGAGTGTTACCTCATGTCATCCTTGAGTGAGCAGATCAGTGCTCTTAGTAATCTTGTTCTTCTGTTCTTCCCTTCTAGTGTAAATTGTTACACAGATCCCAAGGTCTAGTTTGTTGAGGAGTCACTATGTGCTGCTTCTTCCCCCGATTGTCAACTGATTTGGTCTAGTTTGTCAAATGCAAGTTTTTTTTAAAGAGCAGACAAATTATAGTGTGATTTTAAATGGCYGTTTAGACTTCCACCATGGCAAGATGTTTGTCAGCTCTTCTCATTAGTAGTCTTATTCAGTCTTGCTTTATTATCAGCCGGGGAGGATATGGGTCACCATTGCAGATGTTCTTTTGGCAGTCGTTTTAGGACATCACAGTGGTGTGAACAGATTAAATTTGGAGAGGAAAAAGCATCATGTACTTGAATCTGCATTAGTAACTGTATTACTTCTGGTGTCTCAAGTCTATTTTAATGATGTTTCCCACAACAAAGCTAGGATTTCTCTCTTATATACCACTGATAAGCTAGTCAGAAGTTTGGGAGCCTGATCTGCAACACGTTTATTTTTCATTTAATGCATCTAGCAAGTCAAATATTTGTTTTTCATGTTTGTGAGGTTTTTAGTGTGCATGAGAAAATAAACATGTGGCTGAAAACACCCTGAAAGAAAATATAGGAAAACTTTGCTATTAATTCAGAGTTGTTAAATGCTGTCCTTGGATATGATTGGAGATGATTTGCAGCCCTTTTCCGCTGGCATGTCTCTTTCTCACTTATCTCTTTGTAGACACTAAAATTGATTTTTAACTAATATTTCATAAAAACCATATGAAAGGAAAGTTCGGCAATTTATATGCTATTGAAAGAGTCATCATTTTCTGCTGCTGCTTGAAAATAGATAAAATTCTGGTAAATCTTGCATTGCAGGAGCTTTGCTTTGTAGTTCACAGGTTTGACATAAAATTATTGTGGGCATGCTGAATCAGTGGTATTTTGTCTCCGGTAAATCTTTCAGACTCAAGAGCAACCAAAAGTGTTCTTGTGAGCTATAATACAGGGTGGCTCATTCTGCACCCCTCTTCTTACAAGCCTGTGTTGCTTAAGGTGTTCTGATGCTTTCTTTTTCTTTCAGTGTCAAGAGTTTTATTTTTATGGGACTTATGAAATCTAGAGGCTTATGGAAGACAAGTCTGCCAAAAGTTTGTACTGAACACTCATGAAGAATCTATGAGGTTATATATGGAGTTAGAATCTTCTTCAGTCTTTGGATCTGCTTGCTAGATGAAGTGAAACTGAATTTTCTGAGGAAGTTATTTGCCTTTTCTGTTCAGGAAGACAATATGGTATGCATATTGTCTGAATTTTCCTGGCATGTAATTGGTCTAACCATCTTTGAAGTGTTTCTTCTAGACTCTTTCGTAATGAGGATCTATGTTTCACTGCTAGTAGGTTCTTTGGAAAGGGTTATGTGGTTTATTTGCTGTAGGCTGATTCAGTATGGAGAATGTGTAAATAGACTATATTTGTGTCACTGTTATCTATATTTTGTATATTTGGGAATATCGCATATAGTTTATCAAAGTAAACTTAACTACCTGTCATTGGAAGGAAGCAGCTTTTTCTTCAGGAGAAGTGGGGGGGGTGGGCAGGAAGTTTCAAGAAACTTTTTTGAAGCCAACTGATGACTCTTCTTGTTACTGCTTTTGGTGAAAGAATTCTATAAAAGAAGATTTCCTAGAGTTTCTTTGGGGAATTGCATGAACGAGAATAAGCAGTCCCCTCCCCTGTTGAGTGTAGTTATGATATTGTATTACATGGAGAGCTGTAGGAGACATCATGAGGCTTCTACTGCAGACATTCTGTCAACATCATTTGTTTGGTCCTTTATCTTTGGGATTTTCTGATATCCCTGCTAAATAGGAAAGATAATCCATGCCCCTTTTATTGTCTTTGTAGTCTAAGCTGTGCTGGAAGATGCTGAAGTGATTCATTGCCTAATTTGCTCATTCCTCCCCTTCTCCCCAGGCACCATCTGCCTTGCCCACCTTGATCCCAGCCATGTGTATAATCTAGTGTTATGGAGGGGCTTGCATCTGATATGTTCAGAGAATGTCTTTTGTGCCTGTTATGTAGACATGTCTAGGTATAGCGCAATAACCAGTCACAATCTAAATCCTTAAAGCAGCACATGGAATCATTCTCTTATGCTAAGGAGGCTAAGCTCTAAACTGATGCGAATACTTTGTTGATCCGTGCCAGTGTTGATGATCTGGAACATAGCACTTCATACTAATGCTGTCTTTGCTGCTCATTTCCCACTTTTGCTCAATCATGTAGTGTTGAATATGCACTGGAACTGAGAAACTATGAACTAGTATTAGTGTATTATGGTATATTTTTCCCCTGAAGTTTGTTCAAGTTTATTATTCCCCTTTGGAATTTGGGTTCTTGAATCTCAGTTTTATCTCAGGTAGAGTGAGGCTTCTAGAACTTGTCTGGATTTTTGGGTAACAGGCAATAGTTCTTCCATGCTTGCAATCTTTTGAAGCAGAGCTGTCATCAAAGCAACTTTTTAAATGTTTTTTTAAGATCTGTGAACATCTGAGTTTCATGTTTAAAAAGCCAGTTTGAGAATCAACTGTAGTATCAAGCCTAGAGCCAAGATAAGTCTATGATAACAGGAGAGTAATTCACTCTAACATTTTTGTACGATAAGCTGCATTGGATGCACATTAATAAAGCAGATATATAAGGGGAGATGGTCTTACACTGCAAGATGTTTGTCTGGCTGTTTTTATTGGCCTGACAGAACTCCAGTATGAGAGGTAGAGAGTGTGGCTAGACTGAATAATGAACTTGCATACCAAATCATCTGTCAGAACCCCACTCAGCTGGGAACAGACTTGCTGACAGACGTAAGACTCCTAGTATAACCATGTGGTGCTTTATCTTTTATTTAAAACTCAGTTGGCTCTTTGTTCTGTAAGTTAATAGAGATGTAGTCTCCATTGCCACAATGTCAATTTTCCTCTAGTTTTATCATGCCAGAAGGTTGAATGTGTATGCCTCATTCTGTGAAAATAATGCATTAGAGGTCTTGGAAAACTTTCAGCAATGCTAGAAAACTAGCTCTGATTGAGATTCATTTACATAAGGAGTTTCCCACTGTGTTTTTTGGTTTTGAATCAACAAACTTTTGGTGAAATAAATTGGTGTATGCAAAAGTTTAACAGAATATTTAGTGGGTAGAGAGCTGGATTTGGTGCAATATTGGGAAATTATTGTTAATTGATCCTAACATAATAGTATGATGGATCTTGAGTAGAAAAGATGACATTTAGTAGCTCTTAAATTGTATTCTGCTTTGGCTTTCAGTCATTTCATGGATCAGGCATAGAAGACTGTTCTGATGCAAAATGAAAATATCTTTGTTGAAATAGAGGAGGTTTTCTAAAGAAATTTCAGCAGGCTTTTTTCTGGTGGAAAGTGGTTCTGACAAAAGGTTGGGGCTTCTACTATCTGTATACGACAGCACGGATTAGAAAAACAGACCTGAAAAAGATGTTTAGGCATTCTGTCCTTTCCCACCAGCAAATACGGGACACAGCCTTCTACTCTGGCTTCTAGGTCTTTGACTGGATAACCTGAATTTGAAGTTCAGACTTTCATCCCAATTTGGAGGCTTTGCCATAGATACAAGCCTTTCTCTAGGCTAGGAATTTGAGTTGCTTCTCACTCAACAAAATAAGCTCTACAGTGTCTGCTACTGCTAAGCCATTCAAGCTTGTACAGGTTTGCTCTGTGTCCTTTCTCATRCTTTGTGGGAGTATTACAGTTCTGGTATTTATCCCACAGATTTCTGTCAGAGTTCCCCGAAATGGTGAAGTTGGGCAGATTTCAAAGGGCCATGAGTACATTGTGGGGAAAGCGATGGGAAGACTGATCAGTATGGACTATAACGCCAGTAACTGAGCTGGCGTTAATGCAGCCTAGTGAAATAGCATTTAGACTTAATGAAAACTAGTTGTAACAGTATCTGCAATGCTTTTTGTGTGTGAACGTGTGACATTTTAAAAGTGCATTGCAAAGACTAAATTGATTCTTAGAAGAATACTTTTCTGTAATACAGACAAGACCTAATAGATCTTTTTCCTAGATAGTAGACTTAACTTTTTCTTAATTTTCTCCCTTTATTAAAATCCTGAATGGGGTGAGGTTTGTACTAAATGTCTAGTCACAACAAGCTTAAGGAAAATGGAATGTCAGCCTTAAAAATGTCACTTTAATTTGGTTTGACATGATAAGGTCCTAAAAGTCTCCCAGCAATATATATTCGAGTATGGAGGATGTATGCTCACCGTATTTGAAATTGGAGTATGCAGGGGTGTGCATTCACGAAACATTGATGAGATGATGCTAGGGAAGAATGCTTGGAATAAGGAATGCTGGCAAAGAAAGGGAAAACTAACTGGCAAACTCAAAATGCAGAGATGGGTGAAAGGTGGCTGAATATTCAATATGGAAGGTTTAAAAAAAAAAGTCTGATTGATGGGACCAAGGAGTGTATTGCCTATTAAAAGCGAAAAAATCAGATTTCTCAATTTTCTTATTGATATTTAGCTTTTATAAGTGAAATGGTGCAATTTTAAAAGATATTTATGCTTTTAGGTGTGAAATGGAAACAATTTCCTCTGTGTGTGCACAGGCACTTGTATTATTCTAACCTTTTCTTCATAGTGCTGACTTTGTATTTTGTACGCAAGATATTCTAGTTTTGGTAAGTTGATTTTTGTCTATCTATAAAATTCTGCTGACTTCTCTTTTGTGTCTAAATACTTGACTGATTATTGAATTCCGTGCATTTGTGAGTACATCAGAAGTCTTATTTAACAATTAGCGTCTGGAAAATCAAGGAAATGCACAAGCCATGCATGTGCCACATATTTAAATCACGCTTTAAAAAAGCCATCTGTTCTACACTTCATTTTTAGGGCGCTGTTTATTCTGCGGAGAAGTGTACCCATTAATGAAGAGGGTTCAAAACAGTTTTGTATACCCATTAGGTGCACACTTCTGAGGAAATACGCCCCTGAGCCAGGTTGTTGCTGATATGAATCCTAGTACAGGAGAGAGGGTAAGATTGTGCAGCTGTAAGCAAGGTAGAGTCTGGGCCTGTGGCTGCTCTGACTTTTTCTTTTAAGGTTGGCAGTGGCTGTGGAGCTGCAGCCTTAGAGTTAGATGGCTCATCTGTGTACACCCTAAAGGCTGTAGTGGACACGTAGTGTTGTAGGCCTAATCAAGGAAGTTTATTTCGAAATAACTCTTATGTTCAAATAAAAGTAAGTAGTCATAATTCAAACTGATTTCATGTTTTACACACTGAGGTTGTTGTAAAAGCATTTTTCACAGAAACCATTTGCGCTGCATCCTTAACTGAAAATGGGGTATTGTAGACTTTTCCTGTAAGTTGCCAAAGACAGCAGACGTTCATGTTAAGTTGTATGACTGGCTACTGTCCACAACTCAGTTTTTATTTGTGCTTGTTATTCTACTCTTTTGTAATTTGAAATTGAGTAACAGTTCTTTGGAATAACCTATAACCACTTATGTGTTTTAATAATACAAGTTTTGCAATATTGTCTAATGACACTTCCATATAATTTTACAGGTTTTTTTGTTTGTTTGTTTTTTTGGTTCAGAGCAGGCACATTAAAGTTATACTTTGCTTGGCTGAAACTCTCTTATCTAAAACAAGATTATGACTACCACTTTTCCTGTTTAATGAGGGTGGGCAAATTCCCCTGGCCATTTAAACTTGCTTAATGTGTCCTTATGGTGTTTGGACAATAGACTGAAATTATTAGATATTATGAATCAAAGTTAAATTGAGGGAATAACTTGGAACAAAATTGTGTTGATCTTAAAGTGCAAGTAAGTAAAGGAAGCCATARTATAAAGTAATTGCAGAATCGTGGTTAAAACATGTTCAGACCTGTTAAATCTTTCATGATGAATGAGACTTGCACAGTTGATGCCTACCTTATGTTTCCCCCACAGTTAAAGGTACCTCTCTTGCGTTTGCACTCCACTGCTGTGGTGAAGTTGGGCTTGGTGATGCCATGTTCTGAATGCGACTGGTTGGCAGCTTGGTGRTTAGCTGAACGGGTGCGTGGGGTCGCACAGCTTTTCTCCTGTTCTTGCGTCAGAGCTGGAAAAGAGGTAGAGATGTTGGGAGCGGTCAAAATAGTCCTATAGGAGGCAAAATCCCTAGATGCAGTCTAGTGCCATGGTCCCTTCTCTTAGTATATGACCTCCTGCAGTGGTGTCTTTCCTTTCCTAACAAAAGGTACTGGAGAGGGTGGTATTGGTAGGCTGCAGGTGTTTGCAGGAGAAACAGTTACATTTCTGTCCCTTAAACCAAGGGGCAAAAAGGTGTTAATGGAATTAAGCTAATACTACTAAGATTTCTGTGAATTTGATCAGTGGAGCATAGGAAAACAAAGTGATACCGAGAAACTTCCACATATACTTCCCCCTCAGGGTAAAGTATGTGATGTGGAAATGTTTCTGAATGGGCCCAAAGTTTGCTTTTTGTGAAAACATGCTTTTCATGTTTTCTGCAGGTGTGGAATATTTTTGTTTTCTGTTAGCTACTAAGCGAAGTCTGAATTCCTGCTTTTATACCAAGCTCTGAGTCTTTACTTTGTTTCAAACAAGACAGTGAAATACTAAAAACTGTTTTAGTAAGAGTTTCTTTGATTCTAGGTAGACATGCAAGTGTGTACGTATTTGAATATGCACAGGTGCAAGTGCCTACRTGCCAGTCTAAGAGCAGCAGGATATATGTATCCCTGCATCCAGTTGTGCACTTGTAAAGTAGGTGCATGTTGGTGTAATGACCAGTTTTCTGAGCAGTGCAGTCCAGGCCCCAGTTTACCAATAGGTTGTGTATCTGACTGCCATTAAAATGCATGGGAAATGTTTAATCCAAAAGCATGGGAGTCTGTCTGGTAAAATATTAAATAGGAGAAGTACAAGAAAGAGCGATGAAGAATTTAAGATAAGGTTGCTAAGTGTAATTCAAAGCCAAACTTCTCTAAAACAGTAAAAATTCTCTCTCACAATCACTGCTATCAGAGTTTGATTTCCAGCTGAACTCTTGATACATGCATACTGACCTCTATGCAGAATTTTTTCAGTAATCCTTGTTGTTATCAGTGTGTTGATTTAAAAACCTTAACTCTGTAGACTGTGTGAGCAGCTGGACTGCAAACAAGCCTTGTTACTTATCTTTACCTTAGACTGTATTTGCAAACTTTAATACCTTATTCATATAAGGTCTGACCTCTTCTACAGTTGCAAACAAGCCTCCAAATAAAGCTTGAATTATTAAACTACCCTTTCTGTGAATGTAATGCAGTTGTCTCATGGTATTTTAGATTTCTCTAGCTTTTATTTGTCTTACAGAAATGTATCCAAATGGCARATCTATCCTTCATAAGCAAAGTAACTTTATATTTTCATAATTAGGAAAAAAAAATCAGAGGCAAAGCTTTTGTTTGAACAAAACCGAGATCCTATAAAAACCACTATCTGTATAGAAGAAAAACCTTCCTACATATATTAATAGGCATATTAGTCCATTTCAAGTCACATTACAAGACTACTGCTTTAATAAAAATTGGGGACCGCCTTCTAAAGTAGTAACATCAAACTAGGGACATGTTCTAKTAACTACATTGTTTCTGCTTAATTTTGTGTGTGTGTGTGAACCAAATATTGTCAGGTTGCAGTGGTGTGGTTATTTTTATTTGCATTGTATTAGCAATTCATGATAGTAAGGTGAAACCACAGTCATGGGCTGAGGATCTGTTGTGCTAAGCGTAACTTTATCTTGCTCTAAAATAAACAACCATCTTATCTCTTGGTTAGTAGTCAGTCATGAATTCCCAAGCTTGAATAGCTAAGTTTCAAAACTGGGGCTTGGTGGAGGGGAAGGGACTGGAGGGGAACTGTAGAGATGAATAAGTGGGTGCAAATATGCAAAGATAGATGCACACTTTCGGTCTTGAAAGCTAAACTTGTTGGAATTTGTTTTTAAAATGTCTGGTTGGGGAAAAAAGAAAAGCCACATTTCAACTTGTCATTTTAAGTTGGCCCTTAAATGCCAGTCTGAGGCATATGTGCAACTGTCAGTGTTGAATAGTGCAAAGGTTTGACTTGTATCATTGTCAATGGGTTGTGAAAGACTTCTGTGCTCTCAAAGTGTATTGAATTCATGGCATATGTACRGGAATGGAGATGGCCTTGATTTATACTGCTTCATTGCATGCATCTTCTTGCTTAAGCTGAGGTCTCTGATTTAGAAATTCAGTTGGTCTCCTGATTATAACGGAGCACAGGGCAGCAGATCAACAGGAGAGATCATGGCCAATGTTTCCCAGGTCGCCATGCCTTTTGTTAGGAATTTCAGTAGGAATTGAAGTGTTCAATTCCTTTCAAGAAAACATTTGAAAATCTGTGACAGGATAATGAAGTAGGTAACGTTAACCACGTAGCTGATGGCAGATGTGGGATTGAGCATGAACAGTTTTACATTAATATAATGAAAAACATTATGTTTAATATGTTTACATTAATATGCAGTAATGTAAAGAAAAAATATCCAAATGAGGGGCTTTTAGTGAAACCACTATAAGCATTTTAAAGCTGTTTACAGTGGGCTGTTTTTTTTGGTTTGCAGGGTTAATGYGTATTGTATATTTTTGATGTTTTCCCTTTTTCAGTAATACATGAGTTTAATTTATTGCTTTTTATTAAATTGTATGTTGTAAAACATATATAGCATATGCAGCATGACCAGAGTAATGYTTGTATTGAAATCTTAATTTTTGCATGTCCTCGCTGCTTGTTACTTTTTTATTGTGAACCTTTACGGTGTATTAAATTTTTTTGCATTTATTTTGCCTTAGGTTTTGATGTATTTCAGTGAAGCTGACAACCCTTATGTTATTGCCTTAAGAGCCACAGAAAAAGTATTCAGTGGCTTGAAAGAGACCACTTTAGTATATCTTACTGAAATGCTTGAGAATATACAAGAATTTATATGATAAAGCTGTATAATTCTAGGCTTGTCGTCATTGCTTGTCCAGCCAATAATTCTAATCTTGTCATCGTAGGAAGGCACCTTCACACATCTTTAATTTCTGTAACTAGTTTTAATAATTTCCCTGGRACCATCCTGAAAACAGACCTTTTCGCAGTTATATCTTGGTTATACAGGTCAAATTGATTTATTTTTTGTTACCACTTTTTTGTGATCTGGATAAGCATACATAAACATGAAATTGTGGATATTAAACTGTACCTAGCATTTTATGTTCTTTCCCATGCAGCTTCTTCCTTTTGCAGAAGTCAAGCCGTAAAAACAACCTGAGGCAGAACTTTACTTTCTGGACATTGTCAGAACTATGCAATTAAGTTTTGCGGATATAGAAACTTTGGTAGTTCTGAGAGTTGTTAAGGTTGTATAGAACTCTATGCAAACTGTGAAATGATTGCGTGTGGGCAATGTTGTTAAATGCAAATGTACACCTAATTTTGAGAGGACGAATGTTGTGGAAGTGATGGGAAATCTCAGGTTTTTTAGTTTATACTATTTTTTCTTAGACTGCAAAACTTTGATTTGTATACATGTTTTTGCTTTCAGTGATTATAAAATTAGAAAGGTGGTATGTATGTGTGTGCCTATATAAATGTTCCATGCTGTATGAGAACATACAGGGTTACTGAGGTAAAATAATGTATTTGAAACTTCACTGAATAGTCAACTTCTTTTTAAATATGRTTAGGAGATGCAGTAAATTCCATACTGTGTGTGCAAACAGAAAATGTGTATATGCACCTGATGTGTATGTATCTGTACTAAATGCTGTATGCTGTCTTTATTCAACCTTTCAACTATATTTGAATTGTTTTCTAACTTCCACTTTCTTATAACTATTTTAAATAATGCTGCTGCTCACTTAAAATCAGCTTGTGCTAAGGGTTGAAATAATGTGTTGTACTAATCTAGGTCCTTTCATTCAATGATATCAGAATGCTTTGCAATTCCTCGTAATTCTGTCCTCATCTTGTGAGTTAAAATGTATTGCTGCCATCCCATCTTCATACAAATGGAGGGACTGAAGTAGAAATTTAAGGATTTATTCAAAATGTTAAAGGAAGGATGTAGCAGAAAAGTTTAAAACTCCAGAATCTTTATTGACATTTGTTTTCCTTTGGTTTTTGTCTACTTTCAGAGCTTGCAGATTAAGGGGTCTGGGTGAAATGTGCCTTTACTGAAGACAAAAGGGATATGATTTCATTTAAAATTCTTTAAAGATGATTTTTATTGCCAGTTAGAACAACCTGCAGTAGTCTGAGGAAAATACCCTTTCACTCAGAAAGGGTGAACTTCAGATTCCATGTTCTTTATTTTTTTCAAGTCCGTAAGTTCTGCAGATGCTTTGGTTGTATTAAACCTGTTTATGTCAATACTCTGACAAAGGTTCTTGCAAACTTCCATTTCTTTCGTCTTCCTATATTTTCATTTCACACTTAGACCTTAATCTCCTTGTGGAACATTTAGGCTTTTCTGTTTGTCTACACATGGACATTCATTCCTTAGACAGCTTTAAGGAGTCTACAAAATCAAACGGTGAGGGTTGAAGCAAGCAGTCTTTTGCTATTTCCATGTATCAAGTATCAGCTTGTATGTGTGGATGCTGATGTTTATCTTGCTCTTGGAGAACTTCTTATTGCAAACTTGATTTGTTATCTAGCTGAGATATATTAGGTGCAATTTTGTCTCTGTCACCTTTGGCAACACAGCCTTTCTGAATAGGTGTGGGGGTTTACCTCAGAGAAAATAGCTTAGTACCTGTATGTTGAAACTTTTCTTTCCCAACAGGAAAGTGATTTTAAAGCACAGAGGAAACTGAGGGAAGTCTCTCTTGTTTTTTACCTAGAGATTTCTGGTATCTTTCCTTAAAGTGACTTCAGAGTGTCCAAGAGCATGTCTGTGGGAGTCTGTCATCTTTTTGCTTTAATCAGTGCATTTTTGTTGAGAGTGGTCTGTTAAGGGGGCTTTTTTTGTTGATTGATTGGTTGCAGACTGTACTATGAAGCTGCATACAAGCTGTGTCCAAAGACTTTTTTGGAAGGTTATATCTGTCCTTATAGTTTTGATCAATTGAGGAAAAAGCCTAGTTTTCTCTTGCTAAATATTTTGCATTTAGAAAGATGGGTTCCTAATCCGTGTAGGAAAATTGTCTATGAAGGATGACTGGCTTGTTGCTAATGATTATAGCTACTCTGTTGAGCTTCTGCTCCACCTTCTATCCTCCAAATATTTGGAGTGTGCTTTTGTAATTTTTCTATGTGTATATATAATTTTTTATTCTTACTATCAGTTCTGATATTTTGGATTTGTTAACCAATAATTAAGTTCCTTACTGATGCACTGCTTCTTTCCCTGCTGCCAAGGGAATGGAAGGAAATACTTGCATGTCAGTGGAGGGATTTATGACCCTTCCTACTTGGTCTGTTGGTGTGGGGTGCGCAGCCTTCTGTTCAAGCTGTGGTTATGTGGTGGGAGAATTGGCCAAATAGGTAATGATGGGGCCTTGTTCTTTAGTCACCCCTCCGAGGGGAACTGCCATTGGCAGGCAGATTTGGGTGAGATCCAGTCCTTCTAACTGAAGACCTAAATTGTAGGTATCTAGTGAGCACATCTAAAGTGAAAGTTCCCCGTTTGGCAGATGGAGAGAGGTAGTGATTTTTTTTTTAAAGGTCTTTGGGTAAGTAGGCTGTGAAAGATATGAAAACTTTGAATGCTCTTTTAAAATTGGAAACAAATTCTGAAGAGAACTCTTTCATGACATCAAAACTTAGGAATGATTCAGGTGGCTTGACACTCACATGAGCAGGGAACCAGTTGTGGATAAGTAGTGACCTGAACAATAGTCCTCTGTCCTTGACATCAGAGAAGGGCTGCCTTTTCTTCTGATTGTTAAAATTYCTTTGGAGAAGGCAAAGGAATTGCTCTTTGTTTGCTTAAACTCATGAGGATAAACATTTTGGTACAACATGGTGAGCTTTTAGGGGGAGGCTTTAGAGTTCAAATGAAAATAAGCTTAATCTTTTGTTAGTGGTCCATCTGTGCAAATGCTAGGATAATAATATCTGATAGACTCCTTTCAAATAATGGCCTCACTGTGTTTTTTTTAAAGCAGAAGCTGTATCTAGCTGCTGAAAAGTTTGGACTTGCTAGAAGTTGCAACCAACTGTGTTTTGGAAGGGAGAGTCACAACTGGATGCAAGTAGAGTGAAAATAGTGAAAGTGCCAGGGTGTTCTCTGAATAGTGACATATGCAGGAGAATGAATGGTCCTCGCGCCCTCAGACTTTCTGTAGGTCTTCGTAGGAACTGTAAAGCACCAGAAGGGAGAGAGTGCTTGTGGGGAAAAAATGCTCCTGTTGGCCTGGTTAAAAGCATAATTCCTTCCCCCAAAGTATCATCCAGAMTGGCTGAAGAGTGTGCTACGTTGTACATTAGAGGCAGGATGCTCTATTAAAAAGAGCTGCTTTTTTGTTTGTTTAAAGCTTGAAGTAGTCAGTTATACTGACTACTTTTTTTCCAGGATAATATGGGAAGGTCTAAGCTGTTTTGTGGTAGATATGGAGAATAAGCATGATCTTTGGGACAACTTATCCTCTCTTAGAGAGACTTTCTGTACTTTTCTACCTTGCTTTCCATTTGCAAATGGCCTTTAAGAAGATAAGTCAAGGTATGATATGTAATAATTGTTCCTTCTGTAAKTTTCAAGGCCTTTATCATTCAAGAGCGTTATCATTCTTTGTTACATCGTGAAATTTAAAGATGGCAGATGTAGTTTAGGATCTTCTAATGCCATGCTTTCATTTGCATCCATCCGTTCATATTTTGAGCCAAATCTCAATTGCTTACTGAAGCCTGACTTCCCTTGTTGTATGTCCTGATTTCTAAATGTGGTACATTGTTGAAGCTGTTCATTTTGAAAGTATTATCCATTTGGATGATGGTATCTCTTATAAAAGCAAAAATAAAGGTCCCTTGCCCTCCCCCACCCCGAATATGGGTCCTGTWTTTACTTCTTTCAAAGATACTGTCTTCAGACAGAATTTAGGTTTGTATTGCAGTAATCTTGACAAGGATGTGTAAGGCTTCTTTTATTGGTGCCTGTCAGCCATGCATAAAGTTAAGATTATCCATGACTTTCTGAATCAGATGGTACAAACATTACCTCTATAAAATTGACTTCCTCTTTTAAGAACCAAGAGAGTAGAAGTAGAAGCAGAAAATAACATGATAGAATTAAATTTGGAAAAATATAGACTAATACAGTTGGGTAAAAATAATCCAAATGGTGTAATATTTTTTTTAAGGTATCAAAACTGTTAGATACTTTAGATTGGTAAGAACCCTGAAGGGCTTACAATCTAAATAGATATTAGAGGTGAAATTTGGGCTGAAATGTGACAAAATACCCAAAACTAAGTAATGATGTTTCTGATGGATCCTGTTAGTTCTGCATCTGAATGAATTTGGCTAAGTTAAAGATTACAGGACTCTTGGAGGAAATCTGTGTATTAAGAGGAGCTTGAAATGGGATGGTTGTGCTTTAAAAGACCAGCCGAGAGAGGGAGATAGGTAGCAGAATGCGTGAAGACTCCTCAGTCAAAAGGAGTTTAGCCTGTAAAGAAGTAATGGTGGAGTATGTGGGAGACATTAGTCATTAATCTTAGTTACTGACTAAACTAAAAGTGCAGTGCATTACTGCAAGAAATGATAAGAGAAGATCTTTGGGCCAGACAAGGAGACATGCCATTTGCGGAGTCAAAGGTAGTCCTTTCTGCCTGGCTCTGTGGCAATGCCTGGAAAAGGCCCTGTATTTCTATAGTCCTGAAGTTCCTATTTGCGGGGAACAAGCAGAGAAAGTAAACAAAACAAGCAGAGGAAAACAGTGCAGAGAAGGACTGACAAAAACAATGGGACAAGTAGGCATTTTTATTCTGTCATGATAGCAATTACAGTTCTATGGGCTGTTGTTGGTTTGCAATTTACTGTATGCATTGAGGGAGAAGAGAATTTCTGATCTTTGTAATTTAGAATCATGATGGTGATCAGCCACAGAAGAAATCAATACGTTTCATGTTCAAATCGAGTTTACCAACTTGATTATTACACCTTCTACTTGAGATTTATTTTGAAAGCCAATTGGAATATTCTGCTAGAACACTGCTTGCTGCTTATTGTAGCAATGTGAACTGTATTGAGGATGGCACACTGGAGATCTCTGATCTACTGCCTTGTTTCATCCAAATTTAATTCAAAGTACTGGTGTTTGCCTTTTACAGCCTTATATTTTCTGGTTCAAATGTGACTTACTTGGAACTGTGTTTCTGCTTTTCTGTTAATCACGTGTATTTATGGTGTTTTACAAGTACATTTGCTGTCCAAAGATCTTGCAAACCAAGATAATTAAAAATGGCAGCTTAAGAGATGAGAATGCGGAGCAACCATTAATGAAGAGGGCAAGTGAGTGCTGGTTCCTATCTTTGAAAGATGTAGGTTCTCTTTGAAGTCCAAAGAGCAGCAGGAGTAAAGACTGAAGACAGTATGGATAACAAAGCAGAGAAGCAAAGTGCTGAAGTGTGGTATAGTAGGTGGAGATGCAAAGAAGTGACAGCCAAGACATGGACACAAATAAGATTGAGTATTAGATCAAACTAGGATAATGGGTTTGTTAAGATGACTTAATTCAGGACAGGGTTGGGTGGTCTTGGCCAGAGAAGGTATTAAATTCAGCAGTCACCTTTATGATTGTGATGAGGGGAGAAATGAAGTGGAGAGTGTACTGCAAAGCTTACATTCAAGTGGAAATTATTTGGGTCAAGTAGCACTTTTCTGTTTTGTGTCTGAATTTCTAAGACAGTACATTCTTAGGTGGTGTGATACAGGTAAAGAATACTGATGATGAGACATAACTGAAGTGTTGTCTCCATTTACCAGTGATGAAAATCTGCTTGCATCTTACTCTTTAACAAAAAGCGGTAGAATGGTAGGAGAAGTTTGAGTGAATTCATCGTGACAGAAAGAAAAGGAAGTGGTGAAAAACATTGCGTCAAACTGGTTGACCCTTCTGAATAAAATCTTTAATAACAAGACCAAAGTGGGTTCCCAAGAGTCACAGACATGTAAGAACAACTGCTTGTCGTCTTGTTCCAATTAAAAAAAAAGTACAAATTGAAGAGGACATTACAGATGTAAAACAAAGGAGAAAACAGCAAGCTGACTGTACTGTGACGACCTGCTGAGAGAGAAGTGATTTGATTCTGATTGTACTCTTGACTTGTGACATTTTTGGATGTATGAAAGCAGATACAGGAGCTGTTCTGCTGCACTCAAGGGTGCAGTGAGTTCATAAGGAATAAGAGGTCCATTTCACGTAACCCGTGTGAGGATTTTAGTGACCAAGGTCAGCTTGTTTTTCAACAATTAGAAGAAGGAATAACTAAATCTCCTCAGTGATGCTCTCTAGTAAAGAGACAGAAATCAGAATTAGAAAGGCCTGTATTGCACTTCATAACTGCAGTACTTAAATTACTTAAATCTGTATGTTTTCTATAAAGCCCTTCCCTTATGTATTGTTAAAGAACCAAGCCTGACCTAAATCATCATACTTGTATTTTTTGAAGCTGGAGCTAAAGTGTGTGTGKGGGGGTGTGGTTTATTTATTTATTTATTTTAAATAAAAGATGCTTTGGGCTTACCAGACCCTTTCACTTAAAATTGCAGTACAGAGTAGCCAAAACTGAGCAGTGAAAATTGCTTCAAGTCAAGCTTCCAAGAGGGTTTTTTGGCTTCAAAGTTTTGTCATTTCTGACAGTCTTTGTGTCACCACCACTGTAAAACTGGCTGCATCCATAATTTTCTTAATTTTATACTTCAGCTGTGGTATAGTATAGTTCTTACCTCTTTCTTCTTCTGACTTTTGTTCTAAAGTGCTACTCTGTCCCTCAAAAGGATTTTTAATCATCTATCTTGTAACAATGTTGTATTTGGCTTGAAAAGGTACCCTGCAGAAAATGGCAAGTTGTACCTAAGTCCTTATTTCATTTCAAGCCTGTAGTATATTGCCCTAAAACTTTCACAAATGTTGTGGTTCTTGTAAGCTTTTGTTTGTTGCTCACATGAGCAGACAGGGCGCAGACACTGTGAATCTAGGAGGGTTGTATGCATGAGTTTTGGGATCAGCCAGGAGCCGCAGCTTTTCAGAAATGCCTTTATTTGGAGAAAAAACTCTTACTGGTGCTTGGAGAGACATGGTACACAGCAAGTGTGTTATTCAGGTTGGTAACAGAAGAAAGCGTGTGGCTAGTTAAATTCACCCGGAAGGCCAGCAAAATGCAACATTCAGTTCACTGCAGTATGACTAACAGATGCCTCTGAATCTGCCCTTAATAGGAGGAGGTAGGAGGTGGGTTATAGGAGACACCAATAAGTAGAATAGCCACAGAAACTGTCTTATAGGTAGGTTGAGGGTTTTGCTATTCTTACAGATTAAAAGCTAGAACCTGGTTGTTGAGTTCCCTTCAATCTAGTTTTGAAGTGTTATTCTGATTTATGCAATTGTTTGCTCTTCTCTTTATAATTCATGCAGCCTTGTTTGGTTCCYTCTGTCCCGTCCCCAAAGATGCATCTATTTTCCCCACTTATTCTACGGCGGTGGGCTTGTTAAAATATCAAGTCCTTTACGTTGATTCAAATGGCTGTTTCATTTTGCTAAATTTCATGCAGCTCTGTAGGTGAGACTTGTGTGTTCGTATATGTGCTCTTTAAATATCTAGAAATTTGTACCTAAATTCCTTGGTATGTATTTGGTTAAGGTTCTCTTTGTTCAGGCCGTATTACTTGTGACTGTGGGTTTTATGTTAACTGATCTTGAGGCAGGCTTAGTGGCTTTAGTTTGAATTAGTTTTAAAATGGCTCTTTACCTGCTCCCTAAAAAAATCACATGAGCAGTGCTTTATTCTCATGGACTTGGCTTGGTATTTTCTTTAGTAGAAACAGGTTGTCTGGTGTGTGTATTTGTAAGGACTGCGGAAAGCCATAGATTAAAAGGAYGTCTGAGAGGTGGGGTGTGKGKGKGTGGRGGGGTGTTTCTCCCCAAAATGGTGATCCAGGAGACTCTAGTTATGGAAGAGAACAGTCTGGATAATACTCCTATTTTTATTTTATTTTATTTTTTGAACAGCCAGAGCTGCATTGTCATTATATTTAGACAGCAGATGGCAGCATTAGACAACAAGTGCTTTGTCCAGGTAGCCAGAAATTAAATGACTGCTTTTGGGGTTTCTTTTGTTCTCCCCTCTTCCCTTATTTCTTTTATTTCTTTGTTATACAAAGTAACTGTGAGCTCCAAATTTGAACAAACTACAGGTTTCATCCTTCTCTTACAAAATTAATTTGTGAAAGAACCTGTGTGTGGGGTGTGTGTGCGTGAACAGTATGCTAAGAAATTGTTCTCGAGAGTGAAAATGAAATTTCTTTTTAAGGAGGGTGCAGAGTGAAGGGAGACACTGCTATTTCGCTTGACTCAGGAGGCTCTGTCTTATCCCAAATCACATATATCTGTCCTTCCTCTACCTACTTACAGTACAAAATGTCATCTGGAAAAAAAAAAAATTAGTCATAATGTAGCGGCAAAACTGTTGCCTGGAGAGTGTGCCTGCTGAGAGCCAGACGCAATTTGGAAACAGTAATAAGTTTCCCTTGATATGATTATTTTCACTCTGCTTTAAGGGGGAGAGAGGATGGAGAAGTGTTTGTTCCTAATGGGAATGCCCTTGAAAGAACAAGTAGACGCAATCAAGGGAAAAATATACATATTGTGCAGTTAAGATTGCAGTTCTTCTACAGACTAGAATAGATTCTAGTTAAATGAGAAGAGGTGGATTATGTGCCTAAATTCAATGTAGCAGTTTTGTAACAAATGTCAGCATCAGAGCTGTGCTGAGTGGTGTATGTTGTTTGTGTCATGAGATTATTTTAAAATGGTTAGTCAAAGTCTTCATTAATGTGGTGAGAAATGCAAGACACTTCTACCAAATGTGTAATACCCTTAATGCAAAGAATGCACTAAACACCTACTTTTTAAAATACTGCTTTTTCTGAATAAGACATTTTTTTGGGAGCAAAATGGGAAGTGCACATATGTAGAATTACCCACATTAGATGTTGCAAATAGTCCTTTGGTTTCAGTCTCTCCCCCCGGCAGTAGCCAATCCCACCTGTCTTAAGGAAACGGAATAAAATACTGTTTTTTGTTTGTAACAGCCTATAAATAAGGTTGCTGCAAGGTATGAGAAAATTCTTTTGAGGCCTTTGGTGTCCCAAATCGTGCAGTTTAATTATATTTTCTTAGCATATAAAGGGTAATTGGGGCAGTTGATTTTGTGCTTTGGAAATATTTCAGGACCAAAGTGGTAGGCTCTGAAAGTGTTTTAGAATTTGTAAAATGTCACCTTCTCCCTTCAAAGAAAGTCTAGATAGATTTGAAGAGGTGTAAAAGTACAGTTGTAAATGACCCTTCCCCAAGCCAGTGAAAGAAAATAAAAAGGTGGAGGTAAGCTTAGTGATTTTAAGGCATTTATTGAATTCCCAATTCTATAGCCATGACACTGTCAGTATTGTACTGGACCTGTTGGTAATGAATGCCTTAACATTATGTCTTTTTTGTAATAACTTATTTTTATGTGACTTTTACTTGAAATAATCCCTGATGAGAGTCTCCTTGGTAAATCAGAGCATATTCCAAGTTGCCTATTACATTAGTGCAAGTCCGATGTATTCAAGCAAATCAGTAATAAAAGTKTTGAGTCTTTTTCAGTTAGAAATCTGGGTTGAAGCCATTATATCTATCTGTAGTCCACCCAATGATGTGCTGATCTGTCTTGTCCCTTTCCTTTGTATGTAGAAGTGTTTTCTCAGGAAAAAAGAAAATAAGCTCTTCCCTGGACTGTTAGGAAAGAAGCAGGAGTACAGGTGGAATCTGAAGGCTTTTTCACTGGTTATTAGAGACCAAAATAAAAGCAAGTTGTTGTTTTAAGACTCCTTTGAATTTGTGGTTTGAGGCACCTGATAGCCATAATGTGATCCAGTGAAGTCTTGATACCTGATGCAAGTTTGTCTGGTTCCAGTTTTCATACCTGCTGCAGAAATACCTATCTCCACAGGTTTCCTTTGGCGCTGCAGTGTGGAGTCCCCATAACTTTCTTACTAAATGCCGGATCAGAATGTGCTATAAACAACTATTTTGATTCAGATCAGTTCCTGTTTGGGATTAAAGTTCTGAAGTTCGACCTGAAAAACAATTATTCTGGTTCTGTAATTCATTTTGTTTTAATTTTACTTTGTCCAACGCTTATTATTAGATGAGACCATTTTTAGAGTTCTGTCATTAGCTGTATATGTTTCTACATGACTTTTAGATTGCATTTGTGCATTAAAAATGGCATGTTAGAGTGTATTTACCAACGTCAGTGAGAGATTGACCAAATTAGCATGATCTAAATCGTATATTGCTTTGTACTGGGCTTTAGGAATATGATTTTTGCCATATGTTCTTTCAATTTCAGTATAGGCTATAAGAAACGGAATAATTTCTTAAGTTTTTTCGTTAAGGTCAACGTTTGATCAGTCAGGCTGTTTTACAAGTTTTGTTCTTTATGCTTTATTGTTTGTAAATCTGTTATCTTGACTCTTGGTAGAAAGAAAAGATTATGCCAGTTCTGTGTTTAGCTCCACCTCCTCCAAAAATGTGATCATCTTTTTGCAATGATGGGGATTTATGAAGAACTTCAAGGAGAATTGGCATACTTCAGATAGCCAAAAAAAGGTTAAAGGTATTGGTGCAGGACAGTTACATGTTCAGCAGGTTTTTTTATATTTGTTATTTAGAGGAGAATATGCAAGTCAGTTGGATTTGTGTATGATGTGATGAATTTACATTCTGAGTTACATGTTACATGAGGAAAGTTGCAACTGATAACATACCATTGACATCAGAAACCTGGGCAGAACTTACACTAAAAAAAAACAAGTTAAAGCCCCCAATACTAATGCTTTCCCTGTGCAGCAGTACACAGACTTACCAGTGTCAATGAATATTGTTCTGCTAGTATATTTCTTATTTCATGCTTCATTTTCTCTTCTCCCAGAGCTAGAAGTGTCATAAAGTGTTTTGCATTATAAGTACTAGGGATATTGTGTAGAGACAGTATTTGCCATGTCCTAAGAAACAGAAGGTGCACAGTAAAATCAAGAAACTGAGTAGACAGTTCTACCACCACTACCATTTTTCCAAAAGAAAGAGGCAAGAAGTAAATGTGTGGGCATCAGGAACCAACTGTGTCATTTTTTTTCTTTTTTTCTCCCCCTCCCCATGTAACAAAACTGATGAATGCACTTGCTCTACATAGGTCTGCATGTAGGCTTTGCATATTAGTGTTCATAGCAGTTACCAATATTTAGGTTCAGCCTAGCTACCAAGAAGCAGGAAAGGAAAAACAGTTAAATAGTGGCTCAGCTTCTCTCAGGTTTTAATGGAGCTTTTTGTGATGAAAAGCTAATGCTAGCTGTTTCCTAGAGATGACTAATTCTGTGTTCCAGTTGTAAATAGAGAAGACAGAACCATAGTCAGAGAAGGCTTATAACAAAATACATGAAATGGGTATTTGATTATTGACTAAATGCTTTAAATACTTTGTTATCTTTTGGGGGAAAAAGCCACTTCTTTCTCTGTTTTAGGCTGTACCCTTAATGACAAATACGAGTGCTGTGATTGGTGCTAGACAAATATTTGTAGCAGGGAAGTTTCCTGCAGTAGTTCTTAGAACAGGAAGTAAACGTCTGCATTGGAGAGAATTGCTATTAGCACTGATAATTGCAACGATTCTCTTCCATGAAAGCTATTTAACTCCAAAACCATATTTAACGATGGCGTGCATACAAATAAGCTATATTTTCAGCAGTATTCTATACCTCTTTTCTGCATTGATCAGCTGTAGTACATTCTGAGTACTTCTGTATATCATTGAAATGAGAGATTTTACTGCATTTGAAAGATAAGTGTTTAYATTTTTAGATCCTTACATTTCTTTTCTGAGGCTTCTTTGATCTAGATATGGTGAGGTGGAGAAAAAAGATAGTCCCGGAGAGCAATGATATTCAAAATATCAATGTCTGAAAATGTTGCCTCAGATTGGTAAACTTAGTCAAGCAGAACAAATGAGAACCAAAAATGCAGATCCCATCAGTAAGTCTGCATTTTGTGTCTCACTGAAACAGGGAACATTAATAGATCTCCTCATGTTACCCTGTCTGCTTAGTTATGTCTGAAAACAAGCCTTTCTAGCTGAAGAGTTAGAGGCATGTGCTTTAACAGTCATAAGAGATGTAAGAAACTTGGGCAGTGTTTGCTAACCATTCTTACTGGTTTTATTCTTGCTGAAATAAGGGTACATTCAAAAGGCCTTATAAGGTTTATTTGTGACTACGTTGTGTCTAGGTGTTGGAATTTCTCTCCTCACAAGGATTCTAGAATAGGAAGCATTTTGATGGTAATGCTCAACTTGTTCTCATCTTCAGAACAATGGTGGTCGTTTACTTCCCCCCCCCCCAATACCTTTAAGATAAGTGTTCCCCCCTCCTACCCCTTTCATTCTGCAGACTTGGARACTGTGGCAGAGTGATAGGCTCAAAACATTTACAGAAGAGTGGATCTTATTTAGTGGACTGTAAGCCTGAAGGGACTCTGTTAATGGAAAAAACAAAATGCAAGAAAAACTTTGCATCTATTCCTACCTGACTGAAGCTGTAGTCGGCTTCAAAGGTCTGACATCTGAGGAAAGTGATGACATGAAGAAACTATTCAGCATGGAAGATCACGTAGAGATCAAGAGAATTGGAAACAAGTCAGCAGAATTAATATCTCTAAAGAAAGACTTGTAGAAGAGAAAATGGAAAATAAGTTGGAAACTGTCTAATATAAAAGGTTTTAGGAGCAGTAGGCATGAAGGTGAGAGCTGAAGCAGGAACCAAAAGGAACAATTAAGACCATAAATATGTGATGATGACCGTAGCAGAATGTGAGGTAGAAGAGAAGTTGSATTTTATAGGACTGAGTGAGGAGTGGTTCATGAATTTCTGCAGAAGGTACTGGGGAAGAGACGCATGACATCACTGACAAGGTGAGGCTACTTCGAGCATTTATGTGATCAAATCAGCGGACATGTATTTACACTGGGGCAGTTCTCTGTTAAGGCTAACATTTCTCCTAAGAAGAGTATTTGCCTTTTTGATTTGGTGCTGATTTCAGTAGAGGCTACTTTTCTGAGTGAAATTCTGCACTGTTGATCTTGCTGTAAGAACTGAATCTCATTCGTAAATACGTTTCTAGCTCTTCTAGTTGTGAAGGAGATAGTCTGTCCTTTCCCAATCAGTATGCTGCTGGTTTGCCTGGTGTATGGCTAGGCAGACTGAAAAAAAAAAATATTGAAGAAGTCTGAACTTCAGCATTCATCTTTATGGCAAGTGACTAGACTTCCTTGCCTGTGTCCATCCATTTCAGTGCCAGAACTTCCACTGAAAACAAAAACTTGTCTTTAACGTAATTCAGAGCCTCATAATAAAACATGTTGTGTGGTTAACCTTTAATACAATCCAACATTAAAAACATAGTTTGCATCTTTTGCTGGTAAATTACTACATAAATATTTAGATTAGGTGTGAATAGGAATGTGGCATTATTTATGGATCCATATTTCTTTGGCATTTCAGATGCATGGTTGTTTTGCTCCTTAATAAATGCAGGCATTAAAAGAACAAGCACACATAAAGTGCTAATTTTAAAGCTTTTCAGCTCTGGGGAGAGAAATCTCCCCATGTTTTGTTAGAACTGTTTGTCGTCTCCTGTTGCATGATAGAGAGAAATCATTTAAAACACTTGCAGTTGCATTAAGCTCTTTTATTTCTGTTGGTTGTCACAGAGTGATGCATCTCACCTGCTGATGCAGATTGGTAGCAGAGCTACCTGTCAGATCTGACGATGTTTTGGTTCTGTCTTTTTCCTCTCACTTTAGAGGCAGATGTGTTATTTTGCCGTCACTACTTTTAATTTTTGCCCTTATCTTGCATCAGTTCTCTCTCGCCATCGTCCTTGGCCAGAGAAGGAAGGGAATATATGAAATGCCTTACTGGTGAAAACTGTAAACACAGGTTACTTCTTTTTCTGGTCTAGCTACAGGCCAGACTATTAGGGAGACTGACCTCAAAGCTCCATTACCATTAGGGAGCACAAAAGTTCAGGAAATTGTCCTGAAATAATAGCGTTAGAAGCTCTTATGGAAGCATTTTGTCCAAGATGCATGAATCCTACCTGCACTGCACAGACTTCTGTGAAAACCACCTCCTTTTCTGTAGCTCAGCTTTTCCTTTATGCACTGTCCTCCATCGTAATATGAATATACAAGGATGAGGACAATAAATCCATTGATACTTGTAAGCTACTTGGATACTACAGTGATGGAACTTCCTAGCTATTAACTAAGTTTCCGTTTGAGATGCAAAAGCGTGGGTGTTTCCTTGATTTCTTGAAACTAAGAAAAGGTATTGAGCAGCTATGCTGCAGTATTGGCTTCTAAATTAATCCTGCAATTCAAAATTTAATTCTTTGGGGGCGATCAGTCATCCGTGGTCTCCAGTGTTTAACAGTGAGGAAACCTCACTTACTGAATGTTGATACTTTTATGCCTTGGATTTAGCAGAAGTATCAGTTGCAACCTGTGGGATTTTGTATTCCAGTTCGCTGATGCAGAACAGTTTTCTGTCTTGTTTTCTTTGACTTCCTCAAGGAAAGTAGCTCTCCAGATTTTTTTATTTWTTTTATTTTTTTATTCCTGGCCCTCTATTTGAAAGCCAGACAATTCTAGTATAGGGCCCTTGCAAGGTGTTCACGTAGACTAGTTTTTCTTTCCTGCTTGTTGACAAGAAACAAACATGCCCATATGCCTTGATGCAGAAGGATGCCTTGATGGCTTGTTGGTCTGGCAAATACTCCTTATTTCTTTGATTTTTTTTTTTATAGCCCCCTAATGTGTAAGAACTTCTAATGTTTCTTGATTTTTTTTTTTCCTATTTCTTTCTAGTGTCTTTGGTTAGATGGCTCATAAATTTATTTTAATCCTGGGAACATATTTTACGAGGAGGCCTTTCCAGTAACTGACTTGACTAAAATCTTCCAAGCATCCATTGTGAGCCCTGCATTATCTGCAGATCTCCTGGATCATAAAATGTTTTTTTTTTGTCTTCACTGAGAGTGGCTTTATGTGTGGAGGGATCTGACTGTGATTCTGACCGTATCCAATAACTAAAGAATTTACCAAAGAGCTATTTGCTTACTCAAATATTAACCCAGTGAGAGAAGGATATCGAAAAGTCTCATTTCCTTGCTGCCAGTAACTGTCTTTATGCAAACTCTTTTCAGATTCTTTTTTTTCTTCTTCTCTTCTGATTAACACTTCAGAGTTTAGATTTCAAAATTGTTATCTTCTGGAGTAAAGGGCCTCCAGAACTGATGTCTGGAAGGCTAACACTTAAGTATGTTTCTTTAAGAGGAATGGAGAACTCTATTGGGGGGAAAAAAATCGTAGTTATAGAGAAGGGATTCTCTCTCCTCCCCACTGGTGTATCAGACTTCTCTGACTCATGCACATCCAGATGGATATCTTGGCATGCTCCATGTGAGAAGCTGAGAAGTCCTACAGAATGCCAGCTATTCTTCTGGGGTAATAAACATGATGATATCAAGATGAGAAAGGTGGTGTTCTCCTTCCAGGAGATTGCACTTCCAGAGCTCTTTAAATTTGTTTTTACCTGAGGGCACGTAAGCTTCCAGAATGTCTAAAGTAAATGTCAATCGGTTGCAGTCACTGTGGAAATAGGCCTTTCCTGGCAAGACCCTTTTTCTAATACAAAACTAGACAGCCAGAGTAAGCATCCTTTTCTCCTTGAATAATAGAAAATTTTAGGACTTGTGTATTGGGCTCCTGGAAGTTAGTCTTTGCTATGGATGCTTCCCAGTAGAATCATTCCAGGTCATTTGTTTTCTTTCTTTTTTTTTTTCCTTGCCTGTTTTTTTAATTTATTTTTTTATTTTTATTCCTATATAATATTAAGGCACATTGTGCTGGTCTGTCCTGATATGTTTGCAAATGTATTTAATCTTGGACAATGTGTATTCTTTGTATAATGCAGCTTCCTTCTCTTTCCCAATGATCTGGATTCGAAGTTTAAAATAACTGTTAATCTGAGGAGCTGTGTCTCTTGATTCCATTTCTCCACTTTAACTACTTCTAAATTTTTGAATTGGAAGGACAAAAGAATATCATAATTCTTTAGATTTGGAAGGTAGAAGTCTCCTGTCTTACAATATGTGGATGTGTCACCTTTTGATCTGGGTGTTAGGGAACTGAAGTCAAGAAATCAAAACCAGATCTGAAGGTGAAACAAGTGATTTTTATTTTTAATTTATTTAAATTTTAAACGTCCCTGTTTAGTTTACCTAGCAATGTCTTCCATTTTGAGCTATGAGGCATATTTTGGAATACAGTTATTACAAAGAGACTACCACCAGGAAAAAGCAGCAGAACACACCCTGTTTCAGACAATACTATTTGAGACCTTAGTGCTGTAAATGATGTAGAAATGTGCATGTATTAATGAGGAGTATAATAGGTTTCAGTGAAAGTGGGAGATAAGATGTGTTAATCTTGTATATTAAATAGTCCTACAACAATGAACCTTATAATGAGGCTGTTATTAAATCTTTTCTTCACTGGCTTCAGTTCAGTGTAACCAGTGCTTTTCAGTTTAGTATGTTTGAGGCCAGTTTTTACAAGAAAGGACTAACTTTCTGAGGCCTTTGATGCCATTCTGAAATACTTCTCGAATTAGAGAGACGTGCAGCACATGTGATGGAAAAGACAATCTTTGCAGCGTTCTGAGATAGAAGACTCCAACTTTTGGGGTTGGGAGAGCACGTCTTTTAGTATTAATGCTTGTACAGAATTTGATTTGACCTCAGCTACCTTTTTGAAATGCATTTCTCTCGTCAACACTGCTGCAAACAGATTGCATTCTAACAAGGTTAGAAAGACTGTCAAAATAGCAATAGTTTTAAAAGAAAAAAGTTTCTAGAATGATCTGTGATTTTTACATTGTGCTGTTCTAGTTGTAACACTCAGGGCAGTTCCACAAGAAGAGCAAGATTTTTTGGCTTGTTGATTTGTTTTATTTTTTTATTTTTTGCTATGTTGGTCCAGCAACATTTACAGATTTTTTTAATCTTGCCACTTGCACCATTTGCAGATACTTAGATTAAAATCTACTTGCTGCTGTTCTCATTAATAATAAAAAAAAAAAGTTGAAATAGCCAAGCCTGATGTAGATTGTGTAAGATACAGGGAGGCAACCACACGAGGAAGAAAGAAGCAAACAAAAGAATTACCCATACTGGTCAGGTTTCCTTTCCATTAAGGACCTGAACTAGGAATCTCTCCTGGTGAGGGCAGTGGGAGCTGCCCACTTGGTTGAAGGAGAGTCTGCTTTTCTCTGTCAGCATTATTCCCGTTTGAGGCCTGTAAGAAAAAGGCTCGGTGCGAGACATCGAGTATATAAAATTAAGAGCGATGATTGATTGTTTCCTGCAAGGAAGCAACAAGACAGACACCACTGCGTATTCTCAGGTGATCCCCATCCTGATAGGAACCAAGACCAAACCTGATTAGCTTCATTATAAAACAAGTTGATGTTTTGTGATCCTACATCGTCATTCTCTGCAAAGCCAGACACCTTTTTGATTTACTATGCATGCTCTTTAATTGAGATGGAGATGCTCCAGCTCTGCTTTCAGTAGGTTCAGGTTTTACATTCAGTTTCTTTTTTTCCCTCTTCATCCCCTTTTCTCCACACATCTGACTCAGAGCTCACATTTTATCCTGTTAAATAACTCCTCTTACTATGTCTAAACATAACAGGCTGAGGATCCTTTCTCAGATGCCTCGGTTCCCACATAGCCTAAAAGCACCTTATCTCTCCCCAGGCTTCTGAAAGGCGCTCTGTGGTCAAATTAGAGTAAAGAACATGGCTGTTTTGATATCAGGTGGTATTGGCATGGCAAATAGCTTTACTGTAAACAGTAACAGTGACTACTGAAAAAGATTTTTAATTCTCACAAAGGCCTGCAAATAAAACAGCAAGTATTTCCAATGATAGGTATTTAAAGTAATGCTGTGACTGAATGTGTGGATGGAGGGGGGTGTAATTTGAGGCAGAATGGTGGCAGGAGGGTTGCTCGGCTGGTTTTCGTGTTTCAAAGTGGTATGTTAGATACCTCTGTGTAACAAAAACCTTCAAGATTTGACTAGCGCTCTGTGCAAGTTTAGTTAAGGGAGCTGTAATATCCAGTAAGGTCACTAGGTGGAGCGTCAGGTTCATTTTTCCTGTGTCTGTGGCTGACCACTGCTTTTGTCGGCTTTGCAGATGCACATATGGTAGAATATTATCATTTTATGGTTACAATTATGAGCAATTTGATAGAAAATGAAAGCTAAATTATGCAGTGTTCCTTTTATTTCCTTTTATTTGTTTAATTTTTCACTCTAAATATGTAAAAGGAAAAAATAGCACTCTGTGTGTGGATGGTGGTAGGTATAATACCTTGTTTTTGGCTTCATATTCTGACACATCATAGGTTGAGGTTATTTTCTGTTGTACGTGATGAAATGTGTCATGGTGCTCTCAGACGGGGACTGTTTTGCATAGAAATTGTGTATGAACAAATCTCCAGGCTCCTTTTTTCGATAAGAAATATCTTACACTCACCAACTGATGGACAAATACATAAGTTCCTTAACAGTTGCCGTCTAACAAAATGGCAAAGGAAATTTTTAGATTCTGAAAATAGCTATAGACTTTGACAAAGCATCCCTAAAAGGAGTAGGTATGTTCTGAACAAACTCTTGTCAGTGAGGAAATCTCCTGCCACCACAATTCTTAAGCCGAAAGTAAAGTCTTGTTATGGCACATGCCAGGACCGGTAACTTGATGATCTGAGTGATCTATATTTGGTGTATTCAGGTTCTTAGTTTTTCTGTAGTCAGATTCTTAGTGTTCATTTTTTACGGTAAGGCATGTTTTCAATAGTGTGAGTAGTGGGATAACTTGTCTTGTGTGCACTGTATTCTTCCTTTTCATTAGGAAAAGGTTGTTAGCATAATCTGCCTGGAGTATGAACCTTTTATTTTCTTTTATTTTCTTTCTTTCTTTCTTTACTTTTAAAGTATTCTTTTGTTGTATTAATGAAGATAAGGCTGGAGATGTTTTCCACTTGGAATGGAAAGTGCAAGCTCTGAGATAGTATTTGCATTTATTGATCCAGGCCCATCTGCTGGCATATGATGGCGTGTGATATTTTTGTCCTTACCCACCTTTGAATCAGAGAATTTGGCAGATAAGCTGTCCAGTTTGATTGGCATATCCTGTGGAAAGTATTTTTAATACACAGGATCAAATCCTATACCCTAAACTGCTTTCGCATTTTCAAAGTATGATAGAGACTTCTCTGAGTTCATACGCTATATTGGGAATTAGTCTTAGGTTTAAATGCTTTCCTTGCTCTCTTTAAATCATACTGGTTATCATTTTGTTTGGCCAGTTTTAGATGCACTACATTTATGTTGTGCATCTCAATATTTTTCAGTATGTTTAAAGTAAACTTGGGAATTTCATCATCTACATGGAACAAAGCATCTTAGTAGATGTAAAACTCAGCCTGTCTATAAAAGAAACAAAAAAAATTACAGGTACTAGGAATAAATCATATTGGCAAATTTAACCAGGGTAGGCAATCTTGCGCCTTTTATTGCTTTTTTAGGTTCTATTTTAACAGTTGCTGTACAGGTGGTAAGGGTGGAGAAGGAAAGATTATTTTTCCAAAGCAACTCATTCAGCTGTTTAGGAAACTGCATTTTTTTTAAAGTTCTGCTTCCACCTGGCATCAGTGAAGTCCAGAGAATAGATTTGAATTTGATATCTTACATATGCTGCCTGAAAGCTCCAAAGGACTGCCCTAGCTTTGTCCCTAAATTTCTGAACTCTGTAGCTTTTCTTAAGGTAGCTAACCATAACTTAACTAATTTGTATGCACCATACATTCTTGGCTCACTTCAAAGTGTAATCAAGTCATGAACTAATTACAATACCATATTCCCAAAGAATGTAAATTTAATTTCCCTTCAAACAGAATGGGAGTGTATTAAGCAATTCCTTTATTTGAGAGCTGTGGCATTAAACAACATAATGCTGATGCTTCAAACAGAAGTGAGGTTCTTAACTTCTGTGGACCTTGTGACCTATCTCCTTATGCATCTTCCCTTTTCATTCTTATATGTTGAGTTAATTTACTGACTGGATAAAAACATTAAAATATTCAAGCGTAAATTAAATTGTAACTGTTGGACTTCAGATTGCAGATCACTGTATCTTTTTGTATGTGACTTGCTTCTTTATCCTATTTTCAAAAATGTGCTTCCTGAGGATTTTGGATCACAAGGAGATTGTGTTTTGAATTGAAGGCTCATAAGGTTCAGACCTGCACCAGACGATTTCTTTAATACATTGAAAAGTGGATGTGCAGAAAGTTCCCTACAGGTTTTTAACATCACTGTGCCAAAGAGTCCACATAAACTCAGTTATATAAGAACGAGTGAAGTGAAGTTGTTCATAAAACATTTTATTACCTTCAGTCTTTGCAGCATCTTCAGAGTTTAGATAATAAACCTTCATAGAACTTACTAGTCTTTACCCTTTCACAGAACAATGATTCGTATAGGTTCAAGCCATTTATTTTCTTTCCCTTAATTTTAAAGGTAGAAGAAACGTGTTGGAGCTGAATTTGATCTGTGCCTGGATTGGTTTCAGAAATGTAGTCCTGTTGTTGCTTTTCTGAGATGAGCTGAATGTGAAAATACAGGACAGTATATGTATTAATTTTAATATACAACTTGTGTTTAAATATGAGTCAGCTTCCAATGAAGTACACAGCTGTTTAATGTTAAAGGAAAGAGCTTAGACTATCTTCGTTTATATTTGAAAGTGTTCCTTTTAGATGTTAATTTGTTAATACTAGTAGTTTATTCATATGATTTTTCATGTATAAGTAGTTGAAGTTGCATTATTTTAAGCCTTCCTTTTATTAGGAAGAAGAGACACCCTGCAGGTAGAAATCAGAATGACGCGTGTGTGTGTATGTGTATGTATATGTATATATAAATATATATGCGCCAAGTGCTGTGTATGTGTCTGTATGGTATGTTACGGTAGAAAATAAATCTTGTTGCCTCATGTGTCAGAATACTGAAAAGTATATGCTTGGATGATGCATGGAAAAATGCGGGTTCAACTTCAGACTGAACTTGCTTGTACTGGAGTTTGCCAGGAGACTGCCATGGGCCCTTGGGGTTCGCCAGATGGTTCACCAACTCTTTTCCCTTGGAATCTCTCAGTTGTATTATGAGCATTTAAATGTCACTTGAACCTAGTTGGGTTTTAGACTTTGCTTAAGTTTAGTGAAAAGCTTTCTTACTGTTGCAGCAGCATTTTAAGGTGTTTTCTAAGGTATTTTAAGACTTAGAGCAGTGCAATGGGATGCTGTAGTAGGTATTAAGTGCCAGAATTATAGACAGAATGTCTATTCAAACAGATGTGAGTGTGCTTTGACATTGTTCAAGATGCCAGGCACAATCCAGCTGCTCTCTGGAAATGGTGTAGTGCGATGTTGCGGCCAAGCTAATAAACCCCATCAAGGCAAGGTAAATTAGACTGGGCATGATGCTGTGCTATTGTGACTACTCAGCTTCTTGAATAGGGCTGGCTCATACGTGGACAGTTTGGAGTTCAGGCAGGCAAGCTCAGGTCTGCCTGCAAATATCTGAATAGATTTTTCTTTAGAGAGTTAAGACCTCTCTCAATGTCTAGACTAGCTTCAGTAGTCTAGGGTCAGTGACACTTCCTCAGCTTCTCCTTCTCACTCCAGTTTTCTCACAGCCTTTGTCTTGAAGGGGCTACCTGAGGCAGTGACGAAAGTTTGGTCTTTGAGACTGCCGGTATGATAACTAGTCAGCTTTCTAGATGCATGCCCTCAAGCAGGATTAAAAAAAAAAAAAAAAGTATTTGGTGGTTACTAGGTCATGATTGCAGATGTCAAAAAGCTTTTTTCATCATGAGCCAAAATCATATCCTGAAGATTTCTTGCATCTATACCACAAAATGTAAATCATTGACTGACTTAAATTTTAAATCTAACTTGTGCCTGTTTGACTTTTTCCTTCCTTTGCTTGCTTTATCCAGCTTTGCACATCTCTGTAATAATTCTTAGTCTCTAGAGGAACTTTCATTGGCTGTAGGGGCTGATGGGACTGGAGTATCGTGTTCTTGAAGATGGAGATTTAGCTATTGTGTTCTCTTCTGGGCATGGATCAGAGTATGCAGCCCTGAATGAAAAGATGGTCCAAGTCAGAACTCTAGTCAGGGACTACAGGAATCCTGGTCAACCCCAGTATCCTTTTTTGATCCTTGGAAAGCCTCTTAGGGCTTTCTGCATGGGTGAATGCAGACAAGCTTGCACAGTAAGCTGATCAGACGCAAGATGATTCTGGTTTGTGTTAGTGCTGTGCCTGAGCTGTGCTAACTTACCCTCCAGCTACCAGACTTCTGGACTGGAGCTGGCTTGTGGGGTGTGGGACTGCTGGGCTGCACCTGTGTGCACAGACGTGCCCAAAGACTCCCTGTGCCACAGTTCCTCTGTTTGCAAAATGGGAACAGTAGCACTTAACGCCCTCCCCAACAACACTTGTGACGAATCATTGAGGAATGAAACGCTTGGTGATGAGTTCTCACAGACACTCTGCAAATATAACAAGGCCTCTTGTTATTTGTTTGATTGCCAAAAAAATCTCATTAGTAGGGTACTCCTCCTATTTAATAGCATCTGTAAARCTTCCTTTTCCAGCCCAAAATTCTCATGGTCAGAGCCTGTATTATTTTTGATTTCTTTAAAATAAATGGAAGCAAAAGCAAACAGTACTTCTTGAATGATATAGGCAAAAAAAMCTTCTCTTTAAAGAAAAACTCCTCTGTTTTTCTTTTTCTCTCTGATGTGATTTAGAAGAGGCAGAACTTCAGCAAATGGCTAGCCATCACTGGCCACTGAACTGGCCAAACTTGAAAACCTGTATTCTAGATTGACAGAACAGTGAGGGTTTGAACTGCTGTAAAGTTGTGTGGCAGTGAACACTGCTTACAACAAGGCATGGGGATTGATGTGTAGAACTCAAAAGCTTTCTAGGAAGTTGCTCATTTGCTCTAAACCAAAATACAGAATCACAGAATCGCTGAGGTTGGAAGGGACCTCTGGAGATCATCTAGTCCAACCCCCCTGCTCAAGCAGGGTCACCTAGAGCACATTGCACATGATTGCATCCAGGCGCGTTTTGAATATCTCCAGAGAAGGAGACTCCACCACCTCTCTGGGCAACCTGTTCCAGTGC
>NW_020450984.1:371351-374669 GCF_003343035.1 Apteryx rowi
CTGACCCCTGGGGGACACCGCTAGCTACAGGCCTCCAACTAGAGTCTGCACCGCTGATCACAACCCTCTGAGCTCTGCCATTCAGCCAGTTCTCAATCCACCTCACAGTCCACTCATCTAACCCACACTTCCTGAGCTTGTCTGTGAGGATGCTATGGGAGACAGTGTCAAAAGCCTTGCTGAAGTCTAGGGAGACAACATCCACTGCTCTCCCCTCATCTACCCGGCCAGTCATTCCATCATAGAGGGCTATCAGATTGGTTAGGCATGATTTCCCCTTGGTGAAGCCATGCTGACGACTCCTGATCACCTTCTTGTCCTCCACATGCTTGGAGATGGCTTCCAGGATGAGCTGCTCCATCACCTTTCCAGGGATGCAGGTGAGGCTGACTGGCCTGTAGTTCCCTGGGTCCTGCTTCTTGCCCTTTTTGAAGACTGGGGTGACATTGGCTTTCTTCCAGTCCTCAGGCACCTCTCCTGTTCTCCATGACCTTTCAAAGATGATGGAGAGTGGCTTAGCAATAATGTCCGCCAGCTCCCTCAGCACTYGTGGGTGCATCCCATCAGGGCCCATGGATTTGTGGGTGTCAAGTTTGCTTAAATGATCTCTAACTTCAGACTTTAAACTGGGCTTTACTTACAGTGAAAGAAGCTGTGGAAATGTTGCACTGGGAACACTGCAGGAAGTCAGTGAGTGTGCTGGAGACTTATAACTTCTTCTCCCACCTCTCTTCCCCCAATTTCTGGGAAAGCAAGGCACTGTAGCTGTCTTATTGCAGCTCATGGGAGGGTTAAAAATACTTAAGGAAGGAGCAAGTGGGAGCAGTTGGTGTTAACTGTAGTCTTAGAAGAGGCTTAATATAAGCCTGAGGCTAAAGAATGGAGCTGGAGTTTAGGATTGAGACTTTGTAAGGTGGATGGACCCTGCCAGATGGCTCCTTGTGGATGGGAGAGGTGGCCCCATCTCCCAGCTGTGTATTCCCTCTGCTTCCATCACGCCAGCTCTTGTGCTCAACTTACTCCTCGGTTTGCTGGTTCAGTTTGCTAAGCCCTCAGGTAACTGAGCTCATTCAGGGATTAAGCGAGCTCGAGAGCTGGTGCAAATTGAGGGGGTGAGACTTCCAGGGGTGAGTGGAAGCGTGCCTTTTGCAGCAGTCGAGCATTAGGCTGGCTGTGCTTTCTTGTGAAACCTTGCCCACCCAAAACACCCCAAACAAAAAAACCCCTCTTTGTTTCCTGCCGAATGTTCCTCTTCCTGAAAATCAGTTTCTAGTCTCTAAGCCTGCCACCACGGCACACTAGCAGCCCCTCTTCTCAAAGGCAACTCTGTCTCCAGTGAGGTTATTATCTCTTAAGAGCCATAAATGAGCTCTTAATTCTGTGACTTACATTCAGTGATGAAGTTAACTAATTTATTCTATAAAATATATAGTACTTGCAGTATGGCAGGTAAATATGGCTGTTGAAATCTTAACCTTTGCATTTCTGATTTTGATATTTTCTGTTTCTCCCCTACCCCGCAACCTTAATACTTCATTTACAGTCTCTGCATAAAACACATTACTGGAATACATTCAAATGTGTATTTCTTGGACATAAAACTACAGTTTTGTGAAATGCAAAGTACCACTTCTCTCAGGTAACTAATATCTTGTAAATCCAATGTTTGTGCTCTGTACGCATAAAGAAATATCTGATTTGAGCACTTAGGCATATTGCACTTTCTGTGGAATGCGAATCTATAAAACTTGTTGTCCTATAGATTTTTTTCACCCTTATAACATTTCCTGCTTTTCTTAAAAGCAGATTATGAAAATACTTATTTGCTGTGTATTTGTCTAGAGACTCTATTCCTGTAGTACGTGTGCCCCCATTATATCTGAAGGACCTAAATATTTCTGTGGCAGTGTTGTATATTACCTGTCTAACTTGTACATGGAAGAGGAGATGATCTTGCTGCTTTTTAGCTAAGATTCAATAGAACAGAAAAGTAAGATCTGATATTAAAGCTTATTTCTTAGAGTATGCTGCAGTAAATGTACCAAGCATATTATAAAGAATTATCATAGTTAGAACTATGCTACATGTTCCTTCAAAAAAATGAACGTTTTTTTCCCCTCTTTGAAGCATCGTGTTTAGTTACTTAGTCCAAAGCCTTGCTTTGCTTATTCTTAGACTATGGTGGCTGTAACAATACGGTGCCTAATGTATAGTGAACCATTTTGATTGTGTGAATGAACAAGGTTTTTAATCTTCTAACAGAAGAAGTTTTAACCACAGTTATAGTGCTGACCATATCCTAACAAAGAATTTCGGGGACATCTCAGCTGCCATTCATGCTCATGTTAACTTTTGCCTTTCCCACTTGTGATCGCATAACTATCCCTTAGACAATCAGCATTGCTTATGTGCTTTCCTAGTGCTACTGTCCCATGTCGTGTTGTAAGCTGTATTGTAAATAAATTTGACTGCTGCAAGTAAGAGGTGGCAGCAGCATGTACACAGCAAGTGCTCTGCAGTCTGTAAAATGCAATTTGGGCATCTCTTTTATTGTACACTTGCATGTTAAGCTGGGAATGAGGGCAATCTCGCCTAGCTTTCAAGCAGGGCTCGTCTTAACACTAGCAAGAAGGAGGGTAGGTGCGTGGCCATCGCTTGGGCACGCCAAGGCCACGCAGGGTACTCATTCTGTGTGCCAGCAAGTGTGCTAGCTGGAGGGAGAGGAGGGCGAAATCTGTTTTTTGTGGGGAAGGGGTTACTGAAAGCAAAGTGAATTAAGAGGGCTGTAAAAATTGATAAAGATAGGACTGTCTGTTTTTATATTCTGCCACATAACAGGGGTTTAAATGAATTTCCCTATAATTTGTCTTCAAATACCGACATTTAACTCTTAGGCTGTATAAATGAACTGGCTTTTTCTAGAGTAAAATTCATGCCCTGCGTCCAGGCTAATATGTTCACCTACTATAAACATTACTGCCTATGGTTACAGCTGGAATAAAAAATTCCTTTTATATACATCATATCTGGCAGAGACTCCTGAGACCACCACAAATCACTTCAGCCTTTTGGTGCTCTGTGACGAAATGAAGTGAAATGTAAAACAGCTCAGGCTTCAGGCAGTGTGACTCTGGAAAGCAATTAGCTTGTTTAGACCATTTTTTGTATCCTCCCATTTTTCCAGGTGCTGAGCAAAGGTATTCCAGGAGCTCTCCTGGCTAATACAACATTGGGGTTTAATAACCTCCTATTCTTTCCTTCCTAAAATGTTTTGCTCACCCTCTGTTTAGCTTTTTATTTAAACAAAGCAAAAAAAAA
>NW_020450984.1:374685-384369 GCF_003343035.1 Apteryx rowi
TACCTCTTTCTCAGCCTTGATAATAAGGGACATAAAAAAAAAACCCACCCCAAACCCAGCAAGTCCCCTCCATCCCCCAACAGAAGAAGAAAGAAAGAAAAAAAAGAAAGAAAAAAGCCAGGGTCATAACAGGGAATAACAAAGCAGTGAGTTATTTATGCAGCCGTGATTGGCAAAAATGATTGCAACATGAATTTGCCCAGAAGCAATGATTAGATCATAAAAATGTTAAGGAAATCTGTAACTCAACACCATTTTATAGATTGAAGAAGTTTTTGTTCCCTACCTTAATTGTGGTGACTTGTTATTAAAGTATTTATTCAGAGTAATCTCTTTGGACAGCGAGCCCTTATCCCATCTGCATGCATAATTAAAAGTGAGGGGGGATGAAGGGGGAGCATAAATGGTTTACCATGCTACATGAGCAAGGGAGGGAATTACACAATGACAGGTGAAGAGCAGATTTATCTCCTGTTGGAATTTCAATGCTGCAAGCAAGGCAGGACACTGTTGCTTGCTAATATCCTTGCAAACACCGCAGTTGCTGCTTCTCCAGATTACTGTCCAAAAATCATTTCTGGTCTCTAAAAGGCCCGTAGCGCTGCATCTGTGGCTGTGGTTTTTGAGCCGCTGGTACTCAAGCAAAGGGATTGGATTTGGGTATGTGGGCTTTTGAATCCAAAAAAATTGGATTGTGCTTAAAAATTTACTTACTTGGCTGGCTATTTATTTATTTATAAATAAACGTTGGTAGCRTCTGTCTTTGTTGAATACAAATCAGAGGGTTGTAATTGTACCAACTGAAACAATGTCATCACCTGCCTCCTGCAGCCATCCCTTTTCCAATGATAAAAGAATTTGGTGCAATTCTTCTTTTTCCACTTTGAGTAGAAAGAAGGCTGTACTTGAACATTCGTCTCCAGGCAGATTTATCATCATTAGGCAGTACTCAAACACACAGTATCTGTTTTTAAATTGAACTGTTACGGGTGCAAATCAGATTTACATAGAATAAGTTGGTATATGTTTGACTGTAACTATTCACTAAAGAGTACTTTTCCCTTAACTTCTGATGTCTCACCTCTGCAGCAACAGTACAGAGAATGCCAGGAACTTTTGAGCCTTTATCAGAAGTACCTAGCTGAGCAGCAAGAAAAACTATCACTCTCCCTCTCTGAACTCAGTGCTGCCAAGGAGAAGGAGCAGAAGGTAAGCTCTTTTCTCTCATCTCCRTTTTAATGGTATCTTTGAAACATCTTTTCATTTTTTTTCTAGAGCTATAACTGCAGTGCATCGTCTTGTATTATACAAGATTGTAAACTCTTTGTGATTGGCTTCCCATGACTCCTTTCCTTAATACGTGGATTGCAAGGAAGCAAGAGTCTATTAGAGGCAAGTTTTGGATCAATAAAATGGGTGAAATTAATTGACCATGTTGTAGTGCAGTAGGAACCATAGGAACCCATTTCTTTGCTAAAGAAAAAGATAAGATGTTCTATTTTCTTTGCTTCTGTTTTATTAAAAAACAAAATAATTGCTGTCACTTAGATAAAGCTTTTAAAATTTTCACTGTGGTTTTCATGGTTGAAAAGGAGATTACAGGTAATGCATTTCATCAATATGAACTTTATGAAGTTTGTAAGGCMGTCCATCTGATTTGAGCTGTTCATATAAGACCCAAAATCGTATATGCAGTTAAAAACCAGAAAATGTAGACTAGGGATACAATGTGTTAAATTAAGTGGTAAAATGGTTCTCAGTTGTATGTGCTCAAAGACTTAAAAGCGTGGTTGCATGAGATTTCTTCTGAGAACTAGGCACTTCATTTGCATCCCTGTTGATAGCTAATTATACCCTGAAAAACAAGGCAATTTATGCAAGTACCCTACCTAATGTTATTCTTACCTGCTATTCCCTTTCCCTTGCTTCCATGTGCTGATCTCCATTCAGAATCAATCTTGTCTAAGACTGTGCCTTTTATATACATTGAGCTCTCAATCTATTGCTAGAAGAATCTTAAAGGCTTATAATACAGCTAGAAGTGAAGTCATCAGCACAAGGTTTCCAGAAGATGGCCTGATTTTTTGCCTCTCAGTGGTTCCCTGCTAACTAAATTGCATAGACAGAACCTGCTTAGTCTGTGAAAAGAGCGGTGTGTTTTTAATTYTGTTCAGGATACAGGTAGCAATACTTCTAATTTCATTTTCAGCAGAATTTTTTTTATCCTGCTAATGTATGTTTGTTTTTTTTTTTTCTGCTAAGATATTTTGCTGGATATTGCTAAAAACTTGATAAACAGCTCACCTATACACATTTTACTTTCATTCTTTTGTACATTTCTCAGACAACCATTTTGTGATGGTGTTAATCTCTTAGGATAAGAACCTTTTTCTCTGAGAATGGATGATGCTAGGCTTCTTGCCTGTGATCTGCAACTGGCTGGGGGATCATGATGGAAACCGGTCCTGAGGAATCCATTTAAGCCAACAGCACTGKGGTAGCTGGGTTTGGGATGATGCCATTACTTCTCTTAGGTTGAGCTAGGCTTGAAACCTTTCATCTTTAGTCTATGTGTATCTTGTTCCAGGTTAGCTACTGGTATAAAGGTATCCAGTCTTCCATCACATCTGCAGTGCCAAAAAGTATACAAGTAGACAAAGTAGACCTTTGGGCCATTAACTGTCAAGTCATCATCTGACAGTACAGCAGTCCATGTTCATCTCTTCTTGTTCTTCTGTCTTCCTAATCACTCTAAGCAGTGTATATACAGGGAGTGTTTTGAACTTTTCTGGCTTCTCCATTTGCAAGATTCTATCAAGCTTGTGTTTGATTCTGTTATTTCTTCCCTCTATACTTGCAGGAACTTTTGTCCACAGATGCAAATTCAAATGTTATGTCCAGGCTTGTCTTGACATTTTGTTTATAGTTACCTAGTCTACAGCTCCAGCCCAGCAGGTCTGAAATCACCTTAGCGCTCTTAACCTGTGCAAAGCTCTGTAGGCATAGATAAAAACTGTCAAAGCACATTTCAACTGGTCTTTTTCATAACATGTAAGGATATTTCTGACTTCCTTTAGAAGAACTAGCTTTCCTCTTCAATTTTCTCTTTCTGTGCAGTCCTAATGGATGTGGTGCTGCTTATATTTTGTGTGCGTTTGGCTTTATAAATTGTTCCTTTTTTTTTYCTCCCAAACAAATCCTTCACGCTGTGCTGCTTCTTATGGCTCAGACACAGGAAAAATTTGCTGGACTGCCTTATTGCTTCAATTCTTTCCCTAACATGCTCTTTCGCATGATAGCTATCAAAAAAAAAAGCAGGACACTGGGCTGCTTGTTGTTGGACTACAGTGTTATTTTTACACATTTCTTTTGTTGCTGTCTTTTGTCTCTTGTCTTAATACTTGAACTGTGAACTCTTAGCATCGTGGTTGGTCTTTTTGTTCTGTTTGAGCATTGTCTAAGACAGGAAAAGGACGTGCATCCTGGTGTAAGCACATCATTGGGGAATGTCACTGGGAGCACAGCAGGGGAGGATCTTAGGAGGTAAGGATTGGGAAGGGGAAAACCAAAACCCTTTCCTCCTGCTCTGAGTGCTGCTCACCCTGGCTCTCCCTGAGCTGCTGAAGCTTTTGCTTGCTTTCTCCCTTCKTCCACCCATGCAGCTGGAGTCTGAAAAAAGCTGCCTTAGTRAAACTGGTTTAAAGATGAGGCTGAAGGAAGTCTTCCTGAGTTTTGTTTGAATCCTTGAACATTGAGAATCTTTTCCCCTATTSTTTATTTTGACTGGGCTAAAGGAAATCCTGGGTACATTTGGCTTTAAATCAGTAGATACTGGCTTGCTACTTAGTTTTCACTTCTCTGAGCTGTCTAGGARAGGTAGTTAGCCTTTCCTATTTCAGATGGATGCTGATGTTACTGGGCCACCTGTGCTTCAGTATAAGATGCCTTTCTGGTTTTCCTATGTCTTGCAGATATGCACAGGACTGCACAGTTATACTCTGTACTGAAGTATCTCTTTGTTCTGCTTGTTATGAACTGTTCTTTCTTGTTTCTGTTCATTTTCCCATTTGTTCCACCTGTTTGTTTTGATTCATTTTCAGTGCTGCACTTCTACCTTAGCATAACTCTCTCTTTACCTGTCTGGCTCGCTCTTTCTTACTGTAGAATAATGCTGACCATTAGACTGCCACTTCCCGGGCTTGAACGGGTATTTGAAAGCATTTCCTTTTGGCGTTTAAAAGCTGGGTTTTAGTGTTAGAATGAGGCAAGTAACAGGTCAAGAGAACTGAAGTGTTACCAAACTTTTATTGCCCTGTTGCAAGAAGAGATGGAGGTATATGGGAGTAAAATGACTGTAGTAGCTGTGCACGTGTGGCTGAAATACCAGCCTGGTCCTTAGCCGTATTGAACTAATGCAGCTACTTTGGTGTTAACTTATTATTTTTGTCTGTTTTAGCAACATAGATAGGGAACACTAATTCTGAAATCACGTTTTTCTCTTACCTAATATTGCTCCTTTATAACAAAAGTCTGCCCTCAAAATTTAAAGAAACATACATTCTGGTAGTAGTGAAATAAAATTGCTGGGAAAATGGTGGTGAGATGATTTAAGACAGAACTCTTGTGGAGCCAATAATCAGTAACAGGAACATGGAGCTTCCTTTTTTTTTTTGTGTGTGAGATAAAGTTAATTCCATTTGAAAAGATACTTAAGGTGACATGAACTGAATTATTCAAACTGGCCTTCTCAGCATTAACTCTAGGTTAATATCTCATGATGCCTCTGGTTTCATTATAGGAGTTTTAAGTACATAACTTTTTATAATAAATTCAATACCTAGAAGCTGAACTGAAATTGGTTTACCTTCTACCAACCCATAAAAAGAAGCATTAATTGTAAAGTGAATATTAAAGTGGTCACTAAAGTTGACTCAGACAGATTCAAAGAGATAGCTCTTGTGTAAAGGAAGTGAAGAGCTCTACTGAACAATAGGTTTCTGCCCTGATATTAATTGAAAATACCATCCATATTAAAATGTAGTTAAATCTCTTCTATCAAATATGATTTTTGGATGTTCTTTCTGCGGCTCCCAAACATTCAATCTTTGCCATTTTCAGAAGCTTTACACAGAGGTGTAAAGAAAATTGCCCTTGTTTTAGGTAATCAGGTCTGACCTAGTTATACAGTCCCTGCTTCACTGCCATCTCAAACACTGGCAAGAATCCAGTTTACTTTGGCACGTCTCTGGCTGTTGAAAGCGTGTAGATGTTCTGCAGCTTAGGGTAGGACTTGAATCCCAAGATTTGGACAGGAGGCTGAGGTTTTCTACAGGATTGAAGTTCTGAGCTACTTTCTTTTAAAAGAAGGGTAGTACCTGTAGTCTCAACCTTGCCTATTCATGCTAATCTTTGAATTTACAAGTACAGCTGGCAGCTTTTATTTCTTATTTGTATAAGATTATCAGCACATCTGTTAATTCCCTTGGCTTGCACAGATTGTTCTGTATGTCTGTTAAGGTTTCTGTATGTAGAAATGGAATAGATGTGGGTAGAATTTGAGACAGAAAGGAATATCAAGAATTTCTTATTTTCAGTGGGGTATCTCCTCCCTCCTTTTTTTGTGTATTATGCCATATTTCTCTTGTTGTTCAGTGTTTATATTCCAGTAGTGCCAGAGGCCGTCATCAGGAAAGAGGTATTGTTGTGTACTAAGCACTGTGCAAGCATATTGTAAGACATGTTCTGCTTTGGGAAGACTGTAAAATCTTAAGAAGATTAACTTTTGGGGGGGAGGTTAAATTTTGTAAACTTTTTTTTCATATTACTGTTTCTTTTAAGTCACTGGTTCGTCTTCAGCACTGTTGATACAATTGTGGTGTCATTTCGCAATGAAATCCAAACGAAACTGTTTCTTGAAAGGACTAGGAAGTCTCTTTCTTTTCATGTCAGTGACTAAAATTCTTGTCTGTATCATTGTCATTTTTTGCTTTAATAAGGGCGATTACATACCAAAGCTTCAAATATTGGTTATTTGAATTTTTCCTTTGAAAAGGATATTGAAAAAAATCAGTCAGCAGAAACCCACCCTTTCTGCTTTTTCCCAAACTTCTTTTTTTCTACACAGGTCACCTTTAAACACATTCTTCACTTATTTAAAGAAAAAAAAATCCCACATATGCAAAGGGTTTTGAATGTTATAAGGTAAACTTGCATGACTGAATTTACTTTGTCTGTTTACCCAGCTGTACTGGAACAATGGATGAGCCTGTCTGAAAGATACTTGAGAATTGGCATAATAAATAAAGAACTAATTTGACTGTGGACCCAAAGGTATTGGTATAATTTTAGGAGGCCAGACAGAGACGAAGGTTTAGCATGAGTAAATATCGGGAATAGCCTTGCCTTACCTGTGCTACTTTCAGCAAATCCACTGATCTCTCTCTGTGCCTTTCTTATCTGTAAAAGGGAGATAATGTTTTTTGTCCTCATTCTTTCTGTCTTCTGCTGAGAATGTAAGGTTTTGGGAACCTTTTTCTCTGTGTTCAAAGTGGTTAGCAATGAAATTTCAAACTTAAGGTGGTGTGGCGTAGATTAGCTTGGTACAAGGAAGAAAAAATTGTGCCTTTTCTTTTCATCTCTAGGTTAAAGTAGTTGATTTACCTGTGTTTTCTTTAAAAAAAAACAAACAAAAACAAACAAACAAAAAAAACACCAAACAGAATGTGGATAGATACAAATATTTAAACTAAAAGGAAACATTAGTATTAAAATATCTGCATATTGCTAACATTCACAATGTAGGTCCATCTGCACTCAATCCCCTGGAAATGCTTGCCACAGTAGGACTGTTGGACTTGCCTAAAAGCCCTGTCTACTCGCATGCTGTGAAAGATGCTGTATTAGTGATGATAAGCACTTCGCTCTGCTCACTGCTTAAGTGAGGTCTGAGCAGTCCACTGCTTAACTGAGATGTGTGCCGGTTCACTGTCTCTTTGCTATTGTTCTATTGTCTTTAATCAACTTTGTCTCTAGTGTCTTTAGGATCTTTTGATTTTTTTTTTTAATTTTCTTTGAAGATTTCTTCTTTGTTTCATCTGCTTGGCTTTAAAAACTGTCCCTGCTGTGGGGAACTTTTCCATAGGTGGACACTTGTATATGCTGTGGATTTTTCTGTTGGGGAATAAATCTGGAAAGAAGACAATGCTGTCTTTTCCAGCAAAACATACTCCTGGCCTCAGACTGCGATAGCATTTGACAAGAGTAATAACATCAGGTCTGTATTCTGAGTTTGAGAATTTCCTAGTAGATGACCACCTGTCCTTGAAGACCTCCTGTCCTTGAGGACCACTTTACAAACTCTTAAATCAGATGATGCAGTTTGTTCAGTGTAACCCGTATAGTGGTTCTTGGGAGAGCGCTTTGTGACCATATTCACCAGCACTCTCTAATATCAATATTTTAATGATATACAATCCCTGTTTGAAGTGCAAGCAAGGCTTCTTCAGTGGATGTAAGGCTTCACAGTACTGTACTTCATGCAGTCAAAGATTTCATAATATGCTATAGGACTTAAGGAAGCAAACTTCTGTGCTTTGCTTTCTGGAGTTAGCTATCTGCTTGCTTTATTGCTGGGAACGAAACATCCTGGGTTCCCTAACAGTGTGCTGGCATTTTCAGTAGGCCATTTGGGCTATGCATATGCCCTTTGGTTCTGCTATTTTTGGCTTTATTTTTATTTTTTGAAATTTATCTGAGACTCTTGAAAATCAATTTCTCATGTACTTCCAACCAGCTTGATTCACTAGCTTCTGGTAAGAGATTTCTTAAACTTCTCTAAGCATGGCAGGTCCAGCATGATGTGATCAAGATTGTTCCTGAATTCCCGGCTCAAAACCAGCACCTTGGAGACTTTAAAAGCTCAGCTGAACAAGACTGAGTAACCTAATGTAACTTTGAAGATGACCTTGCTTTGGGTGGGTGTTCGGACCTGATGACCAGAGTTCCTTTCCAACCTGAATTATTCTATGATTCTATTGTATGTTCTCTCTTCCACATCTTTTTTCAGGAGATCGTCCTCTGAAAACCTGTTTTGATGAGAAGTGAAAATACTTCTGGACTGGTAGCCATAGTCCAAAAATTAGGCCCTTATTTTTTTAAAGTGCAAATGATTAAAGTAGCTATTTCTTGTTATTGAAAGGAATGGAGGCTGTAGTGTCATGTAGGACTTCATAATCTGAATAATTTTATTCAAAAGTTTAAATCCCAGATAGTGGTTTTGACATTAGTGATTATTGTATTGAAAGAGAAAGTGGTTACCATCTTTTGCCTGCAAAGCGCATGTTTTTGTGTTGATCAGGTTGCTTAATTAGAAATGTCTTTATTTCACAAAGTCCAGGTGATTATCTGTTCAGGGCACTGCTGGTCGGTCTTTGTATGGCAGAAAGATTTTTTCCATGAAAGTCAGGGCTGTAACTTTCTTCAGCTAAGAAGGTGGGAATTCGTTATCTGTCTGTACCAGGATGATTGCCTGCAGAAATATCTCTGAGTTAGTTCCGAATACCCTAAGATTTAGTTGAGTTTTTCATTCAGAGCTGCAAAAAGTTCAAACTTATTTTTTTCTGATGCACAGCTTGCCACTTAGATTTATAAGGACTCCTCTGGACTCTTCTAGACTCTCTGGGAGTTTATCCCCCATAGGACAAATTCCAGGTGTTGGCAAAGTTCTTGAGAGAGCTTGACTCATTTCCCTACTATTTAAGTAGAATATATCTGGTGAGGTGGCATCAGCACAAGTCGTGTGGCTGTGTATACCTATAGTGTTTATTGCAAGATTGCATACATGATGCATGTGATTATGGCTTTGGGCAACTTACTTACCTGTCTCTGATTCAAGGAAAGCATTGAATAACATTTTTGTAACAATTCACAGCAGATGCCAGAAAATGTCTCAAAGRTAACACCCATCTGCCTATTTCCTTCCTACTTTCAGATTTATGGTATTATGTGAGTTTCTCTTCGTTTTGGAAATTCACCCTTTATGCTTTGAGAGTTTGGGACACATAGGCAGAATCAGGCCATGTAGACATTCAGGACCATCATGTACCAATGATGATTCATATTACCATCATCACAAACAGGGACGTGTGAGTTTTCCTTGTCTGTGCAAGAAGGCTGATAATCTGAGACTTGTGTAGTCAAAGCTAACAACACAGATACCTGTTTTTTCAGACTGACTGAGCTATTTTGCAAGATTGAAAGTAGGAGAAACTAAGTGATGTCATCAGACCTGTCTTTGAGGTCTGGATTACCTGGAGGTTGGTCTCTGCCTTGAAATAAACAATCACTTGTAGCCAATCTGTAAAAGATAGGTTTGGTTCCATGGTTATGTCTTTCCCTATCTGTTCTCCTCTCCATAGGCAGCAGCAATCATGTTAGCTGGAGCAGGCCAAGCAAAGTTTCAGTGTTTTCCAGTGTTTAATCTCGAAAATTCCTCTTGGTTTCTGTACATCTTATACTGGAGTTGAGTCAGAGAGACACTAATTTAGCTGAAGACTGCCAGTTTACGATGCATCTGGTGAATGTCTCTGCCCTAAAACTTCAGATGTAAGACTTTTCACAAAGAAGTAAAGTACTTTAGCTTGGTCAAGGACCCAGGACCCCTTGCAGGTTAATGTCACTCTTAAA
>NW_020450984.1:384414-443469 GCF_003343035.1 Apteryx rowi
TTTAAGCTATGTGCATCTAGGCTGAAGCTGCTTAGTACAGGTAGGATTAAGTGTGCTTTCATTTTTAATTTACAGTGCGAAACCACTTATGTTCGTGGTTACAAAAAAAGACTGAAAATTTTAATGCAGAACTTGTCTCATTAGATGAACTTGGGAGACTGCAAAGGTGGAGCAACCTGTGAAAAACTGAGCTCACTCTGCTGGATTTCAAGTGACAGTTTTGGAGACCATTTCTATTCTTGAGATCTGTACATTCATCCCATAAACCTTCATTTGCACAGCACTCCACTGTTACTGCAGTTTCATCCATTTAGGTATGGGTTTGAAGGAGGCAAAACAGTTACTTTATTTGCAACTTTTGTATTAAATGTGTATACTCTTCCTTGGAGTCCCTAGGGATTTTGAGGTTAAGAGGAAGAGAGGGTCTGGAAAGCACAGTACTGATCAGATATCAGCATGCATGCCATATAGGTGGGAAGGACTTGCTTGTGCATCTTAACCAGCACTGCTAAAGCAAAAATCCTCCTGTTCTGTGTGCCTGGGAGCATGTGCAACCACAATGTGAAGGTACAGACAGACTGACTGGTAACTTCTGGGTTTTTTCAAACCAATGTATAGCACCTGGTGAAAATAAACCTGTGGCTGAAGTGCCAGCATGAGTTCAGTATTCACACTTGAACTGATAAGCATGTAAGCAAATTTTGAATACAGTACTGTTTCTGGCTGTGAAAATGTATTTTCTACTTTTTCTAAATCTTAATGCAGGGAAATTAGTGTCTGTTTGTGTGTGTATGTGGGCTTTGTGTGTGTGTGTTTGTTTTACTGTGTTAAACTTTCTAGATGTCGTTGCAAAAAGTTGATGTCTGTTGATTATCTTCAGCCCTTTGTGTGGACTCTGAAGCTTCAGGTAAAATCAAAGCCAGTGGTCCGTGTGAAGGAAATCCTTTTTAGTTGAGGAAATGAGAGTTCAGGCACATGTGCAGAAGGGTCTTTAAATATTTACGCTTTTGTTTTTCATTTTATTCATGGGAATGTCATTAAAGGGACATGAGAGGTTTTGATTAATATTTTTCATTACTTGTGCTGACCATGAGAATTTTGCATACAAGTGTGCTGCTGGGACTGCTGCTGTGGTCTACGAGGTAGATGAAGGCTGGGAAGCTGATAAATTGGGATCTAAATCTGTTCTGTTACTGTCTTGCCATCAAGTTATTTAATTGCTTTCTGCCTTTGTTTCCTGCTCTTTAAAATGGAGATGATGCCCACTGTTTGTTAGAGCATGTAAGGTCAGTGAATGTAAAATGTTATGTAAATGTAAAGATCTATTGTTGGTCTAGTTATGAGTTTAAGATACTGTGAGGAGAGCTCAGTTGGACTGGGACTTCTTCATGCATAAGTTAATTATTATAAAGAGAGCTTTTTTTGTCTGTGCTGGGTTAGGGAGAAAAGAACTCAACCTGAGGAAAAGCCACCAATGCTATATGACGCAGGGCAGATGCACATTTTTTATGATTCACTTCACAGGCATGTTTATTCATCAGACATAAAAGGGATCACATACTCTGAAATGAAGTCTGCACTTCTGTAAGTAAAACACGAGAAGAACAACGCTGGAGTCCGCTGCTAGCTAGACACACCTATGCATTCTTATCAGCTGTTTTTAAGCATTAATTCTGTTCTAATGGTTTAACCAAAGTACTGACATTGTGACAATATGCTTATTTATAACTATAGAGATAAATGTAAAGGAGTACAGATTTAAAAAAAAAAAAAGGTATTTCAAAACTTGTGGTTATTTTAGTGCTTCATTAGTGCAGCCTGGGTAACTCAATAAATACTAGTTTAGAAAGTTTGTCCTTATCTTCGTAGTTTACACAGTCATGTGGAAATAAGAGACTAATTTCTTTTATAATAAACAAGAAAAAAAAGTAGCAAATAAGAGTTTAAGGTTATTATGGAAAAGTTTTGAAATGTGAGAAGTGCTGTAAAATGGAGACCTGGTTTAAAAAGAAAAAAAAGCCTCTCCTTGCCTAGTAAAGGTGGTGGTGAAACAACCAAGTTTTTTTTTCCTCTGGATGAGTGAAGGAATCTTTCTGTCTGGCGGCTGGATGGACCGTAAGACTTGAAACTCTGTTGAATGAGAGCTAAAGTGGGGTTTTCTGGACTGTGGTATATAAGCCCTGGTGGCAGACACCTGATTTCAAAGTGGTAGGGGAAGGGAAATAATAGATCCTACTGTCTTCTCAGAGCAGAGGAGGTTCAACTGTTTGGGTGGCAGATGCCACTGCGTGTAGTGTGCCAGCAAACATGGGCCAGCGTAGGGCTAGGAAGCTGCTGGTACAGTGTTAGAGCCCCTCTGGGGCTGGAGACCAGTGTTGGTGCCTGCATGACACCTGGCACGGAGCTGGAAGCTGCTGCCACCAGCACAACTGTCCCTGCTGCAGGATGAGAAAATTTCCTTTCTGTGATGGTCATATYCAAATAAATCAGATTTAGACACCCCTAACAGAAAGCTGGTCCTCTCAGCTATGATTTTTACATGTATTTATCCCTTTTCACAAAAGGACAATTAAACTCCCGTAAGTCTGCCAAATTTATTACATTCTGCCTACCTAAATATTTCCTGTCATTTCAGTTGAATGTGGCATTTTCCGGTTCTTTTTATCTTACAACTGCTTAACTGTCACACGATCTCTCTGAGCTGTTTAAATGTCAAGGGTGGAATAAATTATTATTCACATACTGTTATTTGTACAACTGTAGTCGGCTTGGGGACCAAGATCCTCTTGTCCGAAGCACTGTTCAGACCCTCCAAAAAATGATGGTCACTGTTCCACAGAAGTTATAGTATGGGTTTGTTGAAACATATTAATCATTTGGAGATGAAAGCTGCTTTAAAGATAAATGTAGGATGATTATATTGAATATTACTTACTGAAATGTATTTCTTGCATAAATTTGAGTTTCTATTTACATTGCTTCCTGAAAATGCCATTGTTAATAGAATTCTGACATCTTATTTCCCTTATTGCTGTCTTGGTAGTGTTGTGTTTCTGAGGCTTTAATAACTCAGTGTAGACTGAAAGGATAATACTGAGGGAATTGACTGAACTAATTAGACCCTGATTTGTCTGGCTGTCCAGTGCCTGACAAACATGTCTTTGACATAAACAGAATAAAACATTTTTGCCATTAGCCACTTACAAATAGCTATTTTGGCAGCACTTTGAAACTATTGAATTCTCAGGGCATATTGTGCTGGGTAAGGCACCAATTCAGGGTTTCTCTTTTGCTGTTGTGAACCCTCCTTCCTGTCTATCTTGAACTAGAGTCATATTTAGTAGCTTCACAAAAACTCAAAAGCAGTTAGCGTAGTTATCACCCTAACAAACTGAGTATTTCCAAGAAAGTGGAAATGTTCCCATTTCAATTTCTGGTTAATGACACACTTGAGTATGGGATCTGAAATGTCAGCCTTTGTATTTTCAAACCTGTAGAAATTTGAATAAAGCTTATACATAAGAGCAATCAACTCTGATAGCAGTAGGCTAAATATCGGTTTCTGAAAATAAATTTTATATGAATCTATTCTCCAGACAATTTGACTTTTAAATGTTTAAAAATGTGACATCTTTATATAAGTGAATACAGATTGAGGCAGGAGCTATAAAAACTTGGTTTCCATGCATCACCTGCTTTTCACTATCACCTGTTAAGCAGCACAGCTAGATACAATGCAGGCTTTACTACTTTCCATTGCAATAATTTACTGCCCTCCTGACCTATAAACAGATAACCGTTACCATGACTTGATACTGTTAGATGTTTGGATACGTTCTCGAAGGTAATTCACGGTTTTAAATATTGTGTGTGTGAAAGGTTTTATAACCAAGCATTTGGAAAACTGCAGCATTACATTTCCTTGAGCAGTGTTCTGGGAGTAATGATTTGTCACCGCAGTCTTGTTACACGGCTTCCCGAGCAAATGTCCTCTCCTTTCACCTCCTCCTTGAATGCTCTATCCTTATGTAAGGCCTGCTGCAAATTCATCAGGCACCTTCCTTTTTGTTGGCGCTTTCCTAGCAGGTGACTTCAGTCTTCACGTAAAATGTTTTCAGTGTCCTCAGTTATTGATTTGCATGTAAAACTTTACCTCAATGAGGGGGGATGCTCCATTAGAGAAGTTGGGTGTGAATACAAGTGGGTTCTTGTCCCAAATCTGCCACTGACTCGCTCTGTGACCTTTGGAAAATTGCTTCAGCTCTCTGTGCCTCAGTTCACTCATTTGTACTGTGAGGCTAATAGAGCTTCCCACCATCCCATGTAAAGCTTTTCAAGCTCTGTACATGAAAACCACAAGTACAAAGAATTGTCGTGATTCATAATGGCATTACTCCTTTGCGCCAGAGTCCTCTATAGAAAAAAGCACAGTTGTGCTGGAGTAAGAGAGGTGAATCAAGTCTGTTAATTTTTTTTTCTACTTGTGAGATATAAAATAGCCATAAGAAGTGCTCATGCAAAATGGCAAACCATTTAAATGCTAACAGGGTCGTTAGTCTCCTCAGACTGCTGCTTTTGCACACTTCTTTTCCCCTTGGTCAGAAATAAGCTGAAGAACCTCAGGTGAGAACCAGAGTTTCCAGATCTCAGCAAACTGATTGTGCAGTAATATGTCTGAATAGTACCATTTTCTGAAAAAACAAAGTATTAGCACCAGGTAGTGGTACTGGCAAGGTAGTGAACTAATGACTAGTGAGCACTTGGTGAGGTCTGCTCTGACATTGTTACAAGTAGTTGTTTAGAGAGGATAGGAACAGGGAAAGTAATCCTGATGCTCAGGAGCCGAAGGAGGAGGGTTGCAACGAATGCTGATACAGGGAAACCCAGAATGGATCTGTTAAGCTTTGCTCATACTGGGAGACTCATTGTAACTCAGTGTAATTGGTGGGTATGTGGACTGAAACATTCTGGGAGCCGTTCAATGAACAAAGGAGCTAAAGACTATTTCCTAGAGAGGTTCTGAAAGGCAAGCTATTTCTGGACTGAGAATTTCTTGCTTCCTGGGAAGTGGAAGCATAACTCAGCTTCCTTTCTCTGCCTTGTAGTTTACCTTTAAATTAAGATCAGGGAGGCCTTGGTAATTACTACGTGGGAAAGGATGGAGAAAAAATGGGATTGGATACTGCAAGCTTAAGTTCTTTTTTTGGGAAAATCTCATAACACCTACTTCTCGTAAAGCTGAGTAGCTGCATAAAGTAATCCTTACCCTCAAGTCCTGTTGGAAACCTTGTCCTCCTTAGAGAAGTGTGCACAGAAGAGTCTTGTGTGACTTACTGAAGACTCAGTGTGATAGTGAGACCTGAGATGCCTAATCCTCATTTCTTGTATTAACATAATTCTTAAACCTTATTTTAGGACATGAACAAGAAGTGGGCTAATAGGAGTCAGCAAATAATTTACTCAAAAACCAGAATAGATAGAGAATGATTGAAGATAAGCAGAAGACCTCTGACATTTACATAATGGTTACCTAGAGCATTCATTGTAACTTGTTTGTTACAGAAGTCATTATCTGGAGATAAGCAGTAAATGGGGGAACCGGGAATATAAGACTAGAAAGAGAAAAAGACAATGGACAGAAACAGGAGATGGGTTAAGCAGAGAAACAGAGATGATGTAGCCGTGTTCTGTTGATGATATTTATGGACTATGATAATGCTGTCTCAGTAGAAGCTCCCGGGAGAAGAATTCATCCACGTTATTGTTTCTTGAGAGGGTAATCTTCTCTGATAAGCATTGTGGAGATGATAAGTATATGCAGCGTTCGTAAGGGGCCTTTGTGAGATCCAGAGTTGATATTTCTCTCAAACTTGGAAGAAACTCAGACAGTTATTTTCTGTAAGTATATACCCTTCCTACACAATAAGTGTTACTAATTTGCTAGGTTCAGTTTCCTGTTGTACTTTAATGCACTCCTGCTGTACAGAGGAGTACATTTAAAAAAATAATTGTGGATGATGACTGTCAGGCTTTAGCTTGATTTCTTATGCTTTTGTGGTAGACTGTAGAGGGRATGTGTGTGTAGAGGGGATGACTGGAAGAATGGTGGAGAGGTTGCAATACAGGTCAGTGAGAGGTCCCTCTTGATTAATGACARTAATTGTCAGGAACACTTACAAATGCTTTAGAATATATTTAATCAGTGTTGGGATAATAAAGATTTAATATCTGACAGAAAAAGATTTCCACTTAGCTGTAATTACAGGAGAGCTTGTTTAGGCTGTGGAAGGTCTCTGCCAGGGTAGCAAAGGTTGGGTGAGAGTGTGACAGTGGCCCAATTTTATTTCTTCAAGATTTTGGAGGAGTGTTGGGATTTAAGGATATAGTTATGCTGGATTATTGAGTTAAAATGAGTTTTTCCTGCATCAGAAGCAAGTACTATGCACTCTTTTTTTACTGAAATATTAACCCCCCCCCCCCACAAAACTAGTCCTTTCATTCCTCAAACACTTCTAAAATGCTCTTTCTAACAAGATAATAACTGTAACCTAACAATTTTATATGCATAACCTTTTGTAAGCCATACAGCATATGCAAGCAGAAATGGCAAGTTGTAAAAAAATTATTGTAGTTTTGTGTTGCAATAGTGCTTAGAAGCCCACGCTCCACTCTTCTAGGTACAGCATGAATATAAAAGGAAGATGCAGAGTTCTGGCCCTCGCCATGTGGATTCCTGTGCAGAAGCACAGCTTGATGCTTGCACCAGCATAGACTGTGCAAGGCAGTCAGATAGTGACATCCAGTATTTTGGTAAAGGACCTTGTGATGTTCTGCTGCCAAGGATTATAGCGCTGAGTGACAGGGTGCTGAGCCTGGAAGTACATAAAAACTGTCGAGGGAACTGCCAAGGTTTGTGAACCATTGCTGTAAACCAGAAACAAAATCCAGAGAATTTCTGGTGTGTCTAYTGGCGTTACTGCAAAGGTGCTGTGAAATGGACGGACAGTCATCATGGATCTTTGAATCATTTAGGTAGACACTGCATATGTGTATATAAAAGACAGTTCCTGTCCTGTAAGGCTTACAGTTTGCGATGCAGGCAACAGAGAAAGGAAAGAAAGCATGTAGTGATGATAGGGGAGATGGAAAGACAGGGTGACCATAGAGGCATGTTACCGTATACACTTACTGAGTGCACAGTGGTGCTCTGCACCTGCCTTGCTGTTATCTTCTAGCAGTAGTAACCAGCAGTTGTTGTTAGACCTAGCAGGGCTTGCTCTTCTGATTGCARTCTTGCTTTTTCCCCCTCTGCTTGGATTCCCATGTAGTTTTTAGCAGGATTCTTATGGAGAACTGTTAGAGCAAGAAAGGACACATGTTTTATGGCAGCTGAAATCCTTGCTTGAAAATGGCTTAAAGCAGTCTCTTTTAACACGAACACTTAGTGTGATATTTGTGGCAATCAAAAATGCAGGAAACGAAGCTGCTTTGTTGCTGAGTTAATGAAGAAGATTTCAGTGTGTGCAAACCCTCAGTCATAATTATGCTAGTGATCATAAGGTACCTATTTTCCAGTATTTCAATAATTTCTTACTTGCTTAGACACTCTTGCAAGGGTGTTTTCCATCTGTGGCAGATGAGGCATGGAGGAAGAGGGGGGCCTGTGAGAGATCGCAGGCAGTGTCCCTGGTGAAGCTGGACACAGAATTTTGACACACTTTTATATTAGAAATGGATTACTTATGGGCATGCCTGTGCCATGCATCGAGCTTTGGTGAGGTACCTGAGCCTGCTCCAAGTGGGCTGATGGATTGTACCACGCAGCAGTATTAGCTCTGCTCCCAGAAGCAGTAGAGCTGCATCAATAATTAGTTCTTCTCAGCAAGCTTAATTAGCAGGCTCAAGCAGATACTCTACTGACATGGATACTTAGCTCCTAGTTCCTGAGCCAGCTTAAGTATGCATGCAAGAGCCAAGCACTGTGCAGTGTGGACTTAGTTTTGCCATCTCTCTTCTTTTCATTTACAAAATAGATCTTGAATCTCCTTTTAAACTTCTTTCCTCAAACTGTTGCTACCATCAGTGCCTTTAAAGCTCCTTTGTACCTGTGGTAATAAGTACTGCTTTAAACGAGGCCGAAACACTTCTGATTAGAGAACAGTCTTTTTGATTAAAATCTATTGGTTAATTTTCCAAATGAGGTTTCATTGTTTTTATTACTTGTTTAAAAAAAAAAAAAAATCAAATCCCCATTTCAGTCATCTTTTTACGCAGGAGATGATTTGTAGAAAGTGATCTTAGTGTTTATTTGGACATCCAAATGCAATAAATCTGTTCAGTATTTCAATAGCATGCTTATTAATAGAACACATTATTCTGTTCAATATTGCGTTGTCTTTAAAATTTAGCAGAGCATTAGTAGTAATGAAACTAGTTTAAATCAATATATCCCTGTTATGAAACATTATACATGAGGAATAAAATTCAAAAAATTGCCTGTAGCATACTAGCCAGATGATAATTGCATAAAAAGATCTTAAAGGGACACTTTCATGGAAGTTTTAGTTTCTAATTTAGGATATGTGCAGATCACAATGTATTAATATTACAAATATTTTCAGGACTAAAAAAATTCACCAGAAAGTACTTTGATTATAGAGAATGAAATTTTGGTCTCACTGACATTAATGAAAAATTGCCAATTCATTGGAGCAGGCTTTAACTACACAAATGCAAAGAATAAAATGAGTATTGTGAATATGGTCCAGAAAATACCACAGATATTTTTCTATTCACTTGCAAAAATTGTATGTGAAAAAGCAAGTACTCAAAGAAAAACTAAAATTAGATGTAACATTCTCAGCTTGGCAATCTCGTGTTTCTATTAAATGTACGGGCCAGAATTTTTATACTTAGATGTCTAAAATTAGACCTCAGAATAAAAGACCTGATTGTAGAAAGTGCTTAAGCACAATGTTTGTAGAGAGATGCATGTCCCAGTTCTGATAGTTTAATTTTAGTTTTCTTGGTGGGCTACTGTCAGTTCATTTAACTCAATGTTGCCACAAAATATTTAATTCTCTTGACTTAAGTGTGTTAAGCTCTACTGAAGTAAATATAGGAGCGTGCCCTACACTGCGTGCCCTTGCAGCACGGTCAGTGAAGTAATTAGAATTCCTCCATACGGATGTGGACCTTTGTCTCGCCACTGAATTTTTATGGTTGAAAGAAGCAGTGAGAAGGATTTTATAGCGGTGATTTTAAAGTTAGGCTTCTAATCCAATCTTCTTCGTTCTTAAAACATGAAATATCCTAGTGTTCCTGTGAAAGTCAATGGGGAGTGCTGGCTGATTTCCACTTGTGAGGACCAGGCTATAGAACCTGGCTTTCAAATTTCAGAAAGTTTGTTCCAGTTTGCATGTCAGTATAGTGGTTGTTGTCTTTGAAATGCTCGCCTATTGGAATCCCAGTCATTTTTTTTCATGAGTTTTTCATGGCGTATTGACATTTTCTGTACTGATTTCAGCTTAATTAAATTCTGCAAAAAACCCCCCACAAAAGCATTCTGCCCCCCACCAATACCCCAGAAGCCAATCCCCTCATCCCCTTCTCTCCCCAAACTTTCCAGATACTAAGAAGTAGAGGAGTTCTCTACCATCCTCTACCCATGGAGCTGAAGCTCTTTGGAAAACATTGTCTCACTGCACTTTCATGAGATGGGTAAGTAGTAAACTGTTGCAAATGGATATCTTGGGCCATAGATAGGTTGAGTGATTTCATGTTGAGATATCAGTGGAAGAGACAGATGAGTGACAGCATTCCTGCTCATGAACTCGCTAGCTCCTTCCCTTTCTTAAATGTTGAAATGTAATGAAACTTAAACATTTTTAAACAACTTCCAGATTAAATTTTAATAGGAATGAAAAATGAACAATATTCTTACAAGTAAGAAATGGTCTTCATTATTTTTTAAAGTCCGTATCATAAGGAACAGCACCATTAATAAGAGCCCTGAGTTTTTTTATATTATGTACACTGTTCAGATAGAAATTTAACAGGGAATTTTAATGAAATGATGGCAGAAATCACATTTTTATTACATCCCTTTGCAGAATATTTCCTGTGAGACCAAGATAGAGAGAGGCCAAAATTAATGGCTTTTCATAGAAACTGAGTGATAAGTTATGGAAAGCTTATAGAGATAATAATTTTAGGCTGCTGTTTGGATAGCTAAACAGCCTTATGGAGAATTGCTGCTTAATAGACATATCATGGGAATTAAAGACATTTGGATGTTAATTTGTATACATATTTTGGTATAGAACCAAAAAGAGAAGTTCATTTTATAGGCATTTTGCTTGCTGCTCTGTAGAGGGAGGAAAAGAATTCACTTACTGAATAGTTCCTGTCATTCGATCACTTAAGAGAACATGGAGAGTTATCAGGGGGTTGCCTTCCTTCCCCTTTCTCTCCCCTCTTGTGGTTTTTAATCTGAATGCAAGAGAGCATGATAAGATCATACCATGGTTTTGTTCTCATTAAAAATGAAAGAAATTGTTATTTTGGGAAATGAGAGTTATGTTTAGGGAAAACAAGCACCAAAAATATTTATGAAAGTCTTAGCAATCTAGCATATTATGTTGACTTAGAGTTGAGTTTGTATTGCCCACTTGGCAAATATATTTTACCATATTGCCATACAACTATAATAATAAATGAAAGTATACTAAAGCCCCCTATCCACTATGGCAACTGGCGTTTTAAAAGCACTTCATGTGCTTGGTTTCCTGTATTTTAAATGCAGATGTTCATCCAACTTTTAATACCAATGGGAGGCCCTGTTCAAAACCTGCATTAGAGTGAAGCACAAGGTGGCAATAAACTTAATTCGGGCTTTTATCTTTCTTGGTTCCACCTCAAAGCTTTTAAATATTGCAGTTCTGAAGTGCGAATTTCTTTTGTGTTAGTCATTTCTGCGAACACCTGTGAGCGGCTGGGTTTAATTGGCCTACAGCTGGCGCTGATTGTGCGTGCAGGGGCTGGGGGAGGCACTGCCTGATCGGCTGCCTTCGCGGCGGGCATCATTATCTCCTCTCCTTCCCTTTCAGCTCCTTTTTTGTTATATGCAGGTTAGGAAGGTTTAGGGATTAGGGACTGAAAATAGAAGGGGCTCCAGTGAGATTTGATGCCTCTTGGATGAAGTCATTCTGGCAAATAGATCTGCATGCATCAACACCTTATTGAACAAGTCAAGCGCAGATTTACTAATCTTGTTAGTCAATTTGCAAGACTTCTGCAGCTTTCATAGGGGTGATGTGCCAGGAGCTAGGGAGACTGAGTGTACRGCAGTGACAGCACTGTGGAGGCGGGGAGTTCGGACTTTAAAGTTTCCTCTTCATGTCAACTTTTAGCTGTTTAATGGAAGGTGTCCCCCTATGTCTGAATAAAAATAGTACACTTTCCTGCATTGACGTTTTTGATTGGATGACTTTGCTTTAGTCCCTGACGGTCTCATCTGCACCCAAACTTGCCCAAGTTTAATAAATGAGWTTAAATTAGCACCCCTTCTGTTTCACCGAGTGTTTTGTGTAGGTCCTTCTACTTTGGAATAAACATTAAGGTGATTTTGTTTAAGTTGATTTCAGAACTAGGTATTGTACTGCTTATTTAATAAAAAAAAAAAGCTTACTGATACAAGAAACTGCTGCAAGACACTTGTTCAGAAAGTATGCCTTTAAGAGGAAGTTAAATAGTGGGGKTTTTTTGTTTAACCAGTTGTCACTTTGTAAGAGCTAAGTAGTAAGCTGTTTTCTACCTCTAGATTTCACTGTGTTTTGCAGATGAAGACGAATTATATAACTGTCACTTGAGAAGGAATGAGGGAAGGGAAAAAGGTAGCCAAATCACTTGAGTGAAGCCAGAGTGTCCTAAAGGTCATACTTCCTAGTGCTAAGGAGAAGAAAACAGTCTGTTTGAAATTTGTATTCACGAAGAGGGGAAACTGAGACTTTCTAAATCTAACGTGAAAGTTGTGAACAGCCACAAGCCTATAAATATGCCTTTTTGATTCTAATAGGCTTTGTAGTCGCCTTGTCTCAGATAATTTGTGAATCCAGTGAGCTTACTGTGTCTCTTGTTGCCAGGTGTATTTCCATTAGGCTTTCATTGTATGTGGCCTGTAGAGGCTCTGACATGCCATTGAATTGCAATTCCTCTGTGTTTTTGGGCTTAGTGGTCTTCTGCCGGGCAAGATTTATTCTAAAACAAAAAGACTGTATAAGAGGCTGTGAAAAGTAAGGAAATGCCATATGCTTTTTCACTTTCGTATCAAAGCAGCACAGGTCGTTGATTTTGACTCTTGTTAAATTTCTGTGTCTATAAACCACATTCTTTTTAATGATTGGCTTTGCTCCAGTAAGAGGTATGCAAGTCTTTTTTTGACAAGTGGAATTTCAAAAAATAAATGCATACTGGTCACAAACTGAATATTGGAGAAGTAAGTTAATTTACTAACCTTGTTCATCTTTAATCTTTGCTTTTTCTCATGTTGCTATTTGTTGGGGACTCACTTCTGCTGTCTGTCAAGCTTGTTGCTTCCCTTTAAAATGCTTTTCTGTGCAGCTTTAGTAGAGGATCATGCTACAGAAAACATCATTAACTAAAGAGAGAAATGGCATAAACTGGAAGAGAGAAATGGCAGATACTTTGGGACTAAATCTGTATCTGATATTCTGTTCAAATATATGGACAGTATTGGCRAGCTAACTTAGTCTGGGGAGAGTTTAGAGCAGACCTTTAAGTCTGTTTTCTCTATAATGTCTTGCATCCTCCAAGTTCTCTACTAACCATGGTTGATGTGACTGACGTTGAATGCGTTCCAAAGAAGGCACAACATTTGCTCCCTTGCTTTAGTGCAACTTATTTAAGTTTCATGTTTTTGTTACCCAACTTTGTTTAATTGGAATACATTAATATAGCAGACACCCTACCTTCCTATAACCAGATTTAGGTCTGAGAATGAGTTGAAAGGTCTTTCTTAATGAAAACGAATTTTCTCTTGGCTGACCAGTAATGCAATAAAATAATCAACTTTTTTTTATGGCTGATAATTGTCTGTATGTATAATGCTACCTAGCAACATTTCTAGGAGTGCCGTTCTATGGCCGCAGTGTTGGTCAGAGATTTTTTTGAAGAGCACTGAAAGATAACATTATTAGAAACAAGAAAAATGTCGTTTTGTGGCTTGAAGAAGGCTGACTTAGCAAAATCTCTTAAAGGCAAGCCACTGAACATTTACAACTGTTTTATTTGGTAAGAAAGTAAATTGCTTGAGGGAGGGAAAGCAACTGCAGTGTACACGAGATGCTGCATAGCAGTAACATGAGAAGTAATAGCCATTAAAGGCATTGCAAGAACGATGCTAGGACAGAGTGAGGGTAGAGAGGTGGGATGTGGATTTTGTATATCATAAGGAGTGAGAAACAGTTACCTCAAATACTCTTCTTACAGTAACTGAAAGCTTTAGTTCCTGAATTAATTAATCAAAGGCCCTAGACTGCAATGTYATTATGAATAGTCAGAATGTTTTCAGCTTGGTGCTTGGCTCATCAGTCTGGCAGGCACTGAACTCTGTCAATCCCTATTGAAGTTGTGCCAATCTTCTTAGATGAAGCTGATTGATGTGAGCCCTTTCCTCACCATTCATTTGGACAGCCAGACTGTGTGTGACTAAATTTTTTGGCCATCGCAGACATTTGGATGAATTCATTTTGATTAGTTCTAGTTGGGACTTTGGGGAAACATAAACTCAATTGCCGTTCTTTTCCTCCCTTTCCCCATGTCACTCTTGAGCTCTTCCCCTTGTCCATCCACAACTACTCTGCTCATGCGTGCATGTGAGAATACATACAGACACTCTGTTGCTAGGCATTAATCCATGGGTCCAGGTGGAGTTCAAAAGTATTTTTATACTAATTGTCTTTTACCAAACCTTTTCTTTTCTCTGTGCAGCACAATATTGAAAAATGGTGCTGTTTTCTCAGTGGCAGCATTTTAATGCTTGTTCTGTCTTCAGTGAGTTGCTTTGCCTTTTCTGCTATCTGGTACAAATTTAGTGTAAATTAAATGACCAGTTCATTTTTTGCGCTCCATAGGCTGCAGCAAGTAATAAACAGCTTATGTAATCTCCTAATCATGAACTCAGCCAAAAAATGTCATAAAACTCTGCAGTGTACAGCACCTCACAATGATTTTTGTAGCCTGTGGAAATCATTTRTTATGAATATTGTTTGCTATGTTTTTTTCTATTTGAATTGTCATCATCCTCCATTTGCAGGAAAGGGAAAGACTTTTCTTATTAGGTCTTCCACTTTGAATCCATATTTATTGCCTCTGCGTGTGGTGGTTAATTTTACCTTTTGGTTGTCACTTTCTTTCATTAAATTGAAAGACTGATATAAAACTCAGATGTTAGAGACAGGTAAAGAACTTCTCCTCTACTCTTTCCCCTCCTACCTCTTTTCCTCTAGACTTCTCCCAAATTTCCAGTTTTATTTTTTGGTACTTATTCTAATCCTTGCATTTTCAATTTATGATTGTGACCAAACCTTCATCTTCCCTTCCTTGCTTTCTGCTGCAGGGTTTTTMCTTCCAGATCTCCTCTTAATATTTTTGTCCAGCCTAAATAACATGAAAGTTGGCTTCTGTTGCTTCTCATGGAAGACAGAAAGCATTTCTTACATTCAACTGTTATTTCCTGTTCCATCATGTTACACCCACTTTTAGTATCCTATATAACTGTTGTCTCCTCTTTGGGGTTTACTTTTTAGTGTTTGCATGCTATCATCTTCTTACTCTTAAGTGTTTGTCTTTTAAGAGGCTCACTGGTGTTGTAGATTACTGTCTGTCATTAACGCATTTTCAGTTTTATAATGTTAGTATTTTGAAAAGGCATTATCGAGCATGCTCTGTAACAGACTCAGTGATACAAAATACAACACAGAGCATTTTCTTCTCAAACATTTTTAAAGGTAATTTTTCAGTTTTCATGGTGCTGGCATGGGTGCCACCTGTATCTCAGCCAGCCTTCCTTTGTGGAATGCATCGAAGAGAATCGATTTGAACAGAATGATAGATGTAGTCTCAAAGTTACTTTGGGGAAACTTCCTAAGATCTTACCGTATCAAGAATGGGTTTGTGTGCCTCCATGTGTAAGGGAAGACTGGCCTGAGATTCTTCTGAAGGGCTTCCAGATTAGTTTTCTGAGGGGTAGTTTGCTTTCCCTTACAAGTGATCCTCTGCCCAGGGAAACTAATTCTGTTAATTCTGTTCTATATACATTGTTGTTTTCAGTTATAAATATAACTCGCTTAGCATGTTAAGTATATATTCAACTAAACTGATCTGAAATGGGATCGAACTCATGCTACTGGTGTTGAGTGTTCTTGACTCTTTGGTGAAAGCTGAGAGCACTTAGCTTCTCAGCACCTTCAGAAAGAGCTAAGTTGCTCTAAAGTCAGACGTATTTTATATGGCTAGCAAAAACTCTCTCTGGGTGAGCTTTCTTTTTTCCTTCTAACTGAGTTAATCCATATCAAACTGAACTGAATTATGGTATTTTTAAGTGGCAACTGTATTTTCAGGCACAAGGATTACATGAAGGTAAACAAGCTTTTAAAAATAAGCTGATAGGAGTCTGAGATGCAGAACTATATAGCTGGGATTCATCTGACAGAAGTAATACAACATGCATTGAGGAAGAAGTGTAATGGGAATAGTTTCTGAAAAAGAATTGCAAATTCTTGTCTAATGAAAAGGAGGGAGGAGAGAATCCTAAACTCTCCTGTTGTGGTGCTGTTGATACTAGCAGAGAAATCCACATACTAATTTCTGGGTCATCATTTCCTACAGTGCTCTTGCTAAGTACTTTAATAGAACAGTGTTTGTAAAAGGATACACTTTTAAATGCTTTGGTAATCTAGAGAGAGAGAGAAGGGGGAAAATGCGGGTGTTTTAACCACCTACAGTTCTGGCACCCTGTCTGCTTGTTTAATTACTGCAATGCATTTGACACACTTCAAAACTTTTTAGTTAAAATCTTTGTGTTGTTTATATAGAATGATATCTTTTATATTTTCTCCTCTGAGTTGATCAGTCATTTTCATTTTGGCTTGATTGCTGTAATACAGCTGTTAGTTATTTTTCTTTTTAATGCTTAGCCCTTGCCCAAGGTGCTTTAACAAGGGAGGAAGAATAGATCAAAATAATAATTTTTCTTCTCCTAGCATTAAGATACGAGTTTTTAAATGACTCAAGCCAATTTATGGCAGTGTAGATTCATTGCAGATGTACTCAAAATCTATTCGATTGACTAACGATGCTGTTCTATTGACAAGTCTGTTCCAAAGGAGAACGTGGGATAATAGGTTGAAGATTCATAAATACATTTTATTTAAACACCCCCCTCCCCCCTGCATTTTGGTGTGTTTAATATATCTGTAATAGAGAAAAGACTTTGAAAGTTACCTTCAAAAGTTGACCTTAGGAAGACTTCCATAACTGAGATCAAGCCTTGTGGGAATAGAAGGTTTTGGCACTGTTCCAGTTCCAGAGAGATTCCATTGCTGAAAAAACACAAGGAAATACATTTTTGTGGATTTTGCAATCTCACAGTTTAAAAACAAACAGAACTTTAGTTTCAAATTGACTTATATGAGAGTTGTGCGTGCTCCTTTGAAACGTCAATTGCATGAGGTGTTTTTTTCTAAAAATACGTATTTTCTAGCACTTTCTTTTTTAAGTGGGCAGCCTGGCTCACTTATTGCTCTGAAGAAATGGAAGAAATTCTTTGAATTTGCATAATTATTTTTCTAGATTTCATTAAATAAGACTTTTAACATAAGCTAAATTCTCTGAATTCACATTGTAGAATTCCCATTAAGGCATATTAACTCATAAAATGTACAAGGAATAGGCTAATAGATTCCCTCTGTTGCATCATACCACTAGTTTATTGAATAGGTTCTTCTGTTTCTACTCATGAGGCAAAAACTTTTATATTAGATTGCACGTTGAAGGTTCCTCTTGATATTTTCCATATTAATTTTACTTTCTGAAGCATAATATCCCCAAGCAAAATCTGGATTTGGAGTGGAGGCCTATTCTGAGCATAGGAAGTACGATATAGAAGCAGGAAAAGCTTAAATTCATTTTTATGGTCAAGGTGTGGAAAAAGATTAAATGTATCTCCCAAATTAAATGTGTTTGAGATGTTTGTCTCAAGTTCTTTTGAGGCAGCTTGCTGCTTCTCAGGATGAAGCCTTCTCTGACTGGATCATGTAGCTTGGCCTGGTGTCCTGGGTTAAATTGGCTCTAGGATCTTGCTTCTGTATTGTGGGGGCTGTACATGATGTCTAAGGGCTTGGGACAGGACTAAGAATCAAGAATTGTTTCAAAGTTGCTTTGGGGGGGGGGGAATCCACAGAAAAATCTACAGAAGCTGTGAGGTTATGTTAGGAAGAAGAAACCAAAACTGTTGCTCTGTTTTTTATGCTCCTTCATTCTGCATTCAGTAATAGCCACTGTCTGGTTAAAAATTTAACACAATGACATTAAATGACTTGTGTAAGATCCTACCTGCAGTCTGGCTGGAAACTGTAGCCAGTTTTCTGTAGTCCCAAGCCACTGTTTTTTGGTTTAGGGTTTTTTTTTAATATCTTTTTGTTTTTCAATTATCTGAAACAGCCGATGTTTGCAAGGCCCTGGGGTCTCACCGCTGCAGCACTCTTCGCCCGAGGTGGTTTGCAGGCCCTTTTTGGGTAGTGATAACGCAGTCGGTGAATATGGGAGCTGAGCAGCTCCTTGCCCATGGCGGCAGGGGGGCTGCGGAGCGGCACGACATTGGAGACTAACTGCCCCGCTAGTCTGATGTTCGGTCTGACTCAGCGAGGCAGTTCTGATGTTCTTGAACAAAGTGTAGAGCACCGTTATCCTGAACTTGTCCAAAGATTTAGGTCACAGAGAGCAATGGATCTGCACCTCTTTTGAAGGGGTTGGCTATAGATGTGGGCCTGACAGATAACAGAATTTAGATGTAACAACTGCAGAGAAACGAACCTATTTCAGGGACTTTTTACCAGGAAGAATAATGTTGAATAATACTGGATGATGCTGAAAGGCTAGTGAAAAAAGGCTTTCAGCTCATCTAAGTGAGGCTGGACTCATTTGTAAAATATAAACAAAATACCTAGCTCAAAGGTCACTTGAGAGATGGAATAGCTCCAAAAATGGCAAGAACCTTGTGTCAAGATTAGGGTATTGGTAGATGCACATGTGCATGATGGTAGGTAGCCAGATAGCAAATATGTAGCACAGTCTATCAGAATATATATTGCTTAAAAGCCAAGGTGAGTACATGTCGGAGTGGGGGGATGGGCCCGGAGTAACGACGGTGTCTCAATATGAGTATGGTCGTTCTCCCTTTATTAGAGCTTACACAAAGTATATATATCGACAAGCAATACGCATGCGCTAGCAATAGTTACATGATTGGTTACAGTTTCTGTCCACGCGCATAAAGCGGATATATGATTGGTGCAAGGTTGCTGTCCACGCTCCGTCGACATTTATGGAACCTAGTTCCGTCCAGACTTGTTTACCAGTTTTGTGAATACCTTCTTTTGTAGTGCTCAAGGCCGCTGCAAGGCTTGCTCGGCCGCTGCAAGGCTTGCTCGCCTTGGGCTACATTCCTTCCCTTACCCTGAGAATGGGATTGCTCATCCCAATCAGATCATGCCCTCTCTCGCTTAACCATTCCTCCACAAGTACATTTTAAATTATAGCTGCTAAACTGGCCCTGTGGTTATAGCTAGACAAAACTCGCCTGTGTTGTGCTATTTTGCTGCTTATTACAGATAAAATAAAAGTAACTAGAGGGATGATTCTGATATCAAATTGAGCTTAAGGCAAGAGCAATCAAGGGGCCTGAAAGGTAAAATTTAAAGGAAAAGCCCAGTTTCAGTCACCTCTTGCCAAAGAAGCAGCTTTCCATGTGACCTATGAGAATCCTGCAGACCTCCTTAGCCTCCCGCTCTCTTGAGTAGGCTGTACAGGTAGAAAAGTGTTTCTTCTCTCCATGTTCAGGGGAGAAAAGGGAATTCAGGCTGGAATCGAGGTCTCCAAGAGAAAGCATAGCTTCATAGCGTTATCAAGCCCTTGCACCCCTTTTCTAGTATTTATCATAACCTCATTTATTTTCCACCGCACTCTGAAATGGGGACTGTTTTCTGTGCTAAGAGAAATAATGACCATTACTTTGCRTATTTGACTTGGGTGCTGCTCTGAGTACAGTACAACAGGTGCCAATTTTTTTTTCCATTCTGAGAATTGAATTGAGAGGTTGATATTGATGCAATTGAACACATATAAATTTCAGTATGAAATATAAGACTCCTAGAGTTCTAATTAGTTGCTTTTGATGAATTGAAATAAATTCATATTCTCTCTTATTAAAAGCCCAGAGAAGAAACTGAAATGCGACTCTCCATGCATGATTCTTTTTTAAAATGAAGGCTAAGAAAATCCCAATTGATACATATAAGACATAGCTTTTTAATTTATTGCTCAAGCATATGCAAAAAAAGCATTAATTTTCAGTAATATAAAATTCTTAATGTGTAGTGCCTGGAGCTATGGTTTTGAACCTAAATTGCATGTATTTACTAAGCCATATAGCTCTGCAATGTGGAAAATGGAAGTGCATTTCAAATCTGCGTGCAGAGATTGCTATTACTAAAACCAGTTGTAATTTATAAGTGAGAAAAATAAAGCTTCAGATGGCAGATGAAGAGACACCTTTATTGACTCCATATGCTTGACTGCATGAGGTGCRTTCCTGAAAATAGGAAGCAAGTGCCATATTTTAAGGAATTTCAGAAGTCAAGCATCAAGGGCTAATAGAGTTGACCTCTAATTTCAGAAATCACAAGCTAACATTTGAGAGTATTTCACTTCCAAACTTTATTTAAAGCTTTGCTTAGCAATCAATTTTATAACAGTAAGGATTTGGGGCTGGCAGGCGTCTTGGTTATACTGTTACACTGCAGACTTTTTCCCTTTGACAGCAGATAGCAATGGCCTCTGAAGTGTGAAGTGCTGATACTTCAGACTTCATACAGGTGTGGTTGGCCTGGCCTCCTGTCATTGGTTTCACAAGTACATTTGAGTCCTCTGTTCTTCCATAAAGTAAAGAATGATGTAGTTGGTGGCTTATGTTTTTTAATGGGAGTTTTTTCATTTTTCATAGTTTACTGCCTCCTGAAAGTCAAACTATTTTAACTGGCAGTTTTCTATCGGCATCTTTCCTAGAGTGTCTATTATCCATTGCTGCAGTGTGTTATCTAAAGGCTCTGTCTTGAAATTCTCAGTGGGTAATTCTCTGCATGTGTACTGCTCACCTTACAAGGGTGTTAAGGAAATACAGGTTTTGAAAGTATAGTTAGTGTAGAATTGATTCCACCCTGTGTTTCCTCTACCCGAAAAGTAAAGATTTGCTAAGGCTGCTACATAAGAAAGCAACATTATCCTTTCAAAAATGATGGAACTTCATTTTCAATACAGATTTGTATCAATGTTTTCCCATTAGATGAGAAACTCCAACATAGATGAGATAAACTGTGCCTTACACTCTGCTCTCTGTCTGTATGTCTGTCACTTTTAGAATGAATCACAAAGTTTGGAGAGCATGGTAGCTACCACCAAGARCAAATGAACACAGTTAAAGAGCCGTTTGTACGTTTAGAGTTCTTACTAGCAAACTGCATGATCTCCTTCATAACAAAAATACATTTATATACAAATGCCTATATTTATAACAAATGCATTTTCTGTAAATCAATTTTCTTTAGATTATTCATCAATATCCCTCCCTGCTTTCTGACTATAGGATGTTTCAGTCTTATTAACACAYAATGTGTGTAAATTTGTACAAAAGCATGACTCTTTTTTAACCAGCTAGGCTCTGAAGATGACAGGTTTAAATATGATGCTCAGAAATGCATCTCAGGTGAATATGGCTTCTATTTCAAGAAATAAAGCATATAGGTTTAAGAGCAAATGCAAGATTAGATTTCTGGGTAGATATAATATCTTTTGTTAGACTGTAGTGATATGCTTGGGAAAACTAATAGTTTTGTGCAGCCAAACCCTTTTTGAGGTCTGGAAACAGAAACAGCAGATCTCAAAGCTAAATACAACTTGAAAGCAATTACAGTTTGGTTAATATGTAGTTATGATATTTAGGTGTTTGTCTATCAAACTATAAAATCCTAGATTAGCCTAGACTTACTCAGCAACTCATTTACTTAAATGCTTGAATAAAACTCATACATAGTACTTAGGTTTTTTTAATGTCATTGTGTTGTACAGATACAGATATCCAGACTATTGTGTGTTAATTGTTAGCAGTCTGCTGTTATGTATGTTGTTGTTTAAAAGCTAGAATGTTGTTTATAACCACCCTTGCATTTGTTCCAGATTTGGAGGAGAGGGACTTTCTTCCACAAAACAAGGTGATTATTGGCAAAGCCAAGAGGTTTACTCTTCTCTGAATTTATTACTTTGTCAAATGGCACGCTTATGTACAGGGAGGCTGTTTGGACAATTCAAATGAACTTAAAATACTACTGATATATTAGCATCTTAAATTGGACAAAGGAAAATAAGGAGGCACAATTTTCATACTTATTCCTCCCCTACTTTCCTATTGAGGAAATGAGCTGCCACTTCTGCTGTACTGTGACAAGATCTGGACAGGATATGTCCAGAAGACTGTATGGSACCTAGCGTACAGGCAGATGATGGGATTGTTTGAGCTGTAGTCTTATCTATACTGTCAAAGTTAATGGCATATGTTCAGCGTCATCGCAGGCAATAGTGAGGCGGAACACAAGTATGTGAAGCACTATGTTTTTTGACTCTTCAAGAATGTGATTGCTTATATTTTTTAATTACACTGATGCGAAAGCACTGAATTTGCTGATATAGGTATAGGAGTGGTGCCAAGAATATGCTACAGTTTAGCACTGATTACCCAAATGTGAATAAAAAGACAGTAGAAATGGAATCAGAAGAATTTCTGGTAGATGTTTTTTTGCAGCAGTGTTATAGTGTGAGCAATATTAGTGTAGCTGATTGAATTCCTCTTTAGATATAAAGATCCTGTTGTCTTGGGTTTGGATTGCAGTTATGATTTTTTTTAAGTGACTGAATATTGGCATTCAGATTGATAACTAGAATCCATTCCTGAGAGATTAATTTATGAATGACTTTTTTAATATAAAAATTGTTCATATTTCTCTTAACTCTTCAGATCTGCTAAACCAGTGTAGCTTGTCTGTAATGGCCTTCTGTAGGTCTGTACTGGGAGCAATGGGTTTTTTGCTCCTCTGTAATTTGGGCCGCTTTAGCTTTGAATTTTTGAATGTACATGTTGGATTCTCTGGGCTTGAGCAATCTGACTGTGATTCGGGGAAGTGCCTTACATTTCTTGGCCTCAGTGTCTTCATCTGTAGAACAAGAATAAAAACACTTTGTCACTGCAAGGAATATTAATGCATAATGTTTATAAACACCTCTGAAGGTTACAAGTTCTTTCAAAGAGCCTAGTATTTTTGCTGATTTCATGTTAAGAAGAAAATTGTGTGTTCGAGTGTGTGGGGAGGGATTTCAATCATCAGATGTCAAGTTTTATTTTATTTTTGTGATGATTTATGCAGTTGTTAATCAGCGGCTGACTCCTCAGAGGAAACTTCAGGGGGATCTTGTATTTAGGAAGCAACCTGCTTCTAGTCTTTTCTCTCCATTATATTTTTCTCCCTTTGTTCTTTTGTTCTCTATTATGAAGGACATTTGCATGAAAAGAAGATTTCGGTTTCTTAAGAGTTCATCTGCTCCTGCTGCTTATTCCCCACCTGGCCATAATCCTCCGTTTGTGACATCTCAATTGGTGGCTGTGCAAATGATTATGATGTCAAAGCCAGGCTTATGACTTCAGGTGAGAAACAAACAGCAGGAGCAGGTGAGCTCAGGAGAAACGCATGTCTGTGGKTTTTTTTTTCTAACGACTTTTAATACAAAAAACACGAGAGAAATGCAGGCGCTATATTATGCATGCTTATATAAAATACCTGGTGTATAAGCAAAGGGTATCGTGCTAGTGAGTAGCATGACAAATCTGTTCTTTAAATTGCCTTCAATTGTTCTTATTCTCTAGCTTCGTCTATAGAAAATTACAATAGTATGGTAATATCCGATTACAATGAGATTAGGATATAGTTATTTGTTTTTTAGCATGTTACACTGCTTGTAAGAGATTTGTTCTGTATCCCTCTGTTGTAACATGGCTTTCTTAGCTTAATTATGAGGTTTGATTAAAAATATAAAAAAAGGTCAGACCCAAACTGTGGGCTATAAATGCGTTAGCTGGAGTCCCTGGTGTGAGTGTAGATCGGGAGCAGATCAAGTTGTGTTCCTCTGCTTGAGGTTTTTTTCTTCTATTTAATGTTACACTCCATTTTCATTCCTGGGGATGAAACCCCTGCCCCTGAAAACTGTTTCCCTAAAGGGTTTTTGCAGGGTACCTCCTTTTGAAAATTTTCACCTGCAATTGGAGTCCAATGACCATAACTAGCTTGTATGGCTCTGCAGTAATCTGCTACTGTGCACTGAATAGTGGGAGAAAGATATTTGCTTAAGTAGCTTTACAAGTCTGAGAATTATAATGCAAGAGGTGTTTGTGTGTCTTAGTTATAACACTGAATGATGCAACTAAAAACTGAGATTATTTCTTTAAGTTAGTAGTGAGTTCTGGAGATACCACTTGAGAGAAACCACATCCAGGGAATCAGCTTGTAGGCATCTACTTTTGAATTTGTTATAGTGAAGGTTACCACTTCTGCTGGATAATCCTAAGGTCATAAAGTTGAAATTTTGGGGTTATAAAATCATTTTTTCCCCCCTTGTGCATCATTTCAGAAATGCATAATTATAGCTCGAGTATGGATTTCTTTTGAGGCATTGAAACGACATTTTTTTGTGTAGTTTGGGAAATGCAATAGAAGAATTTGTGATATCCTTTATGCRTATAATACTGTCCTGTGTCAGGACAAGGTGAAAATAGGAGGGAAGAGAAGGATTAACAGTCAACAGAGTCAGACATTGAAAGTCATTCAGTCTACAAGTTTGATATTTGAAGTACTTCCAGCTTCAGAGAAACCATGGGGAGTGTTTTTTCTTTTTTTCTTTTTTTTTCTTTTTTGAACAGAATTGAAGTAGTTATCTTCAGGAACCCAGTAATTAAAATTAGAAAGTTGGTAACATTTTTATTGCAGGCAATTCTAGTGGTGAGATTAACATTAGATAATCTTATCATAAAATAACCAGGCACCCTATGATGATCTGACACATGAGAGGCTGCACAGAGCTTCTGGTCCCCCAAGGGCTGTGATTGTTTTATGGTTTTATCTCATGATAGCCATGCTTCAGTTTTGCCCTTTTCTAAGAGCTTCGTACAGTACACATTCCTCCCCTGTAAATTTGTAATTTAACACTACGCTAGGAAATGGCAGATCAGCATGGAACTATTAATCTTATCTCGTATCATGAAACAGACACTGATCCAAGAGATCTGATTACTTTTGCTTCTGGTCATTATCCAGACTGGAAGCTGGGCTTGGGCATTTGTATCATCAACTGTTCTGTCATCAGAAAGCAAAAGATTTCAAAAACAAAGTGAAATTCTGCAACCAATCCAGTTTAATATTTCATGCCAAAAATATCGTGTGGCACTGAWCTCCTTTTACTGGGCACTTAGTGATCAGCTGCAGTATTAAAGCCCTCAGTTCTACCCTAAGTCTACAGCCTCTTTTCCTGGTCATTAAAAACATAATAAAGGACCTGAATGTCAGGCATGAGGACTTTAAATAATCTGTAGTGATTTTTAATGAGTTCAGTCAGAATCACCACAGGTTTGCCTTGCTTCATGAGTATTTCTGAGATGGAGCTTGCACTCAGACTCCCTGCTGCCAAGTTGCTTTTCCATCTTTGGAGAAGGATGGAAACTGGCTCCTGTTCAGTCCTGCAGAACTGAGTCTTTTTTAGCTTGAACTACTCTGGAAATAGCCAGCTGCATCACCTCCCCTTCAATGAATATCTTGTGAACAAGAAATTCAGTTTTAATTTGTATTACAGTTTAGCTAATTAAAGCAAACCCTTTCTAAATGTCTGACTGAACCAATGTGTTTTGGCTTGCTTCTTTCTTTACTCTTGGCCCTTCTTCCTTTCTGTTCACTCAGTTCTTCTGAATACTTGCAACTTGCTATCTCTTTCTCTCTCATCAAGTTTGTGACACTCAAAGATGCAGTCATTTAATATGTAACTATGTGTGAGGCTCAGAACCTCTTTTTTGCTTCTCCAGTAGGATAGACCCTTCTACTCTACAACAATATTTGGAAATAAAACTTTTTAAAAATCCCAAGGAATTTTACAGATGTGGAAACTCTTGGTGAGAATTTCTTCTGTGCTGAACTGGATGGTTCAACTCTGTTCCTGGAGGGGCTGAATTTTACTGTTGACCTAATTCTGCTCCCGTGAAAGTTGATACTGAGTGGTTTTAGAAGTTTTCAGCCTCAAAGCATTACCGTTCTTTGAATCCTGAGTCCAAGAAGGAGAGCTGAAGTGCAGCTCCTTCAGATGGAATTAAGAAAGTCTTAAGCTTGGTACTCCGAATACATTTATTAAACAGCTCTATTCAAAGAAGTGGCCTAGGAACCCAAATAGAGATATCTTTCACTGTACATTATAATTTCCTCATCAGAACTTTCAAAATTCATACCTTTTGACATCATGGGTTCTTTCTGCTTGCTCCATTTGTGTGGACTATCATACTGATTGATGTCTATGATAATTTCACAAATCAGGAATAAGTCATACAAAAATACAAGCTTCTACAATTTTCCCTGGTGGTTTTATGTAGCAGGTATATTGTAGCCAAAATCCTACATTAATTTTCCTCAAGTTGAGACCACATTTTTGAAAATGGACAACTGTTAATTACCAAATTCAGTGTACTGGTGGCAAAGAGTGCAAAAGAGATATGTAACACTTACTCAGGTATAGAGTCAGTGCCCTGAGATTAGCACATCACAGAGGTTATTGAAATTATGGTTCTGTCTTGAAATGAAAGTTTACACATCCATTCTAACTGGGGGAGACTGCRCTGCGGGGGCTCAGAGTTGGACACTATAATCCCACACCCTTAAATTGGAAGCAGGATGTAGTGTATTGCAAACTATTAAGATGCTTTAAACATATATAATTCTTTGGCATGTTTTTTTGTGCTTGTGACTAAGGCTCAGTTTTGTGCAAGGGTTTCTCTTCAGGCTGTTGTAAATGCTGCTGACACTTGTGAATGTTTCTATACCAAACCCCCTATATCAGATATCTGTATGTAGTTTAATTTGGTCTGTCTGTCCAGATTGCTGTGTCTCAGAATGAAGGAGATTCCCTCACAAGGTCACTGCTGCCCTGGAGTAGTGGAGGGCCTTTCAATTTATGCTTGGTCATGCCCTTTTAACTTAATGTTCTCCTTCACACAAGCTGTTAGTGATGGATGTCCATTCAGACAACCTAATGGCCTATGGTAACTACAGAAGAGCCTTTATATCAATATTCTGTAGCTGAGACCCATCAGGATGGACTGTCAAACTTTTCTACACCACATCTAGGACCATTTTATGCGAATAATAACTGTGATGATACCATTGCTAAGCTTTATGGCATCAAGCAGGACTATAAAAGATCATTTCCATGGGTCAAGAGGAAGTTGATCTTTGTAGCTTGATGTATCAGAGGTCATTTCACTCTGTCAGCTGTCTGCTTGCAAATACTAAACACACTGCAGAATGACCTCAGCTGTTAGAGAATCTCAGACATAAGGAGAAGGTCTGCTGGTCTATCCTCAATGTCGTTTCAAGTATGTCAAGAGTATTCTGAAGTCAGCATCTTCATGGTGGACTTCAAAAGGAGATGGCTGGCTTATCCCAGGGAATGGGAGATTGCTATTTACTCCATGCCTGCTCCTCTTCCTTGATTCAACTTTGCCTGCAAACTTTCATCAGTTAATTTATGAATCTGTTTGAGATATTGCATGTCTGCCAAATTAAAAAAAATAAATCATTTTTCACTGAAATCACAGCATGTATGCCAAGAGGACCTTGAATTTCTGTGTTCAGGGAAGCAAGCCTACCAGACTTGAGAGAGGTAGTTTGCCTCTGTTGCTCAGAGGGCTTGGGGGCACCTGTCCAGTGTGGAGACTGTCAAATACAGTAACAGATTATGAGATGTCATGCTGTGACTACACTTAGGGGGAGATTCTGCAGCAGTTGGTGTGTTCTGCACAGGACTTCCAGCTACATACGCTCTCAACCAAGAACATCCCCCTCCTTGCCATTTGCAGAGTGCCATTTGTGCTTCCGTACACTTCCTACGCAACTGTAAACTAAAATGTTGACTTCTGATAAGAAATGGAATTCTTGCTAATTCAAGAGTGTCTGACAGATGTCTCATTAAACAGGTATATAAACTAACCATGGAAAGACTGAAGCAGGAGCTGGAAGTATAATCTGCATGTAATATCTGCCAATGATGGAGCTTTGCTGCCATCCAGAAAAAGCTCTTAGCCTTTTAAACTCCWTAGCAGTTAACTCTGCTCTAACACTGGACACTTCAGTGTGTCCAGAATATACACATTTTCTTGGTTTCTTTCATTAATATTACTATAAAATAAAAAATAGTCTATGCTTCCATTTCTGTGTACTCTAGTAGGATAATTTGCAATTTTCCCACTCCCTTAATTTAGTAAGTTGTTCCTGGTAACTTAGGGGCTTTGGCATGCCAACGAGTTTCTGCAGGTTGACTACTCTGGGATGGCTGTTTTATCTCTTAGCTTCATTCCTAGTGGAAGAGACATAAACTGCCTCTTTTATGCCATCTTGTGTTTACTGTAGGATGGTGTGGGGTAAAAGCATGCAAACTGTTATCTCAGAGCGGATGAGACAGTGAGCAGTCAGTGTCTAAGCCCTTAGACTTAACTGCTTTCTAATATATGACATACACATTTTTTTGAAATGCAGAGAGGCCAGGTGCCATGGTTCTGAGTTGACTCTTCTCAAGGACTTTGTTAATTTTCTGCTATCAAGACTGTTTAACACATAATCATGGGGCTACATACTGTTCTGTCTTGCGCTAGCTTTTGGCCAGTTAGCGTAACACTATGTACTAGTCAGATTTTGATGAGCTAGCCTTGTTCCAGTCTTTGTTCTGAAGTGCAGCATCGTTGCAAAATAAAAATTCTTTCTAAGCAGCTTTAATTTTTTCTTATGCGAAACTTCTTCTTTGACAAGATGAAGTGAGTCAGCCTGTCTTTAATGGGATTGCACTGAAATGTCTGCTTACATGCAACTCTTGTTGTCATTCCTTGGCATGATCCTTACTTGAGGGGCAGATTAGAGGTCAATCAGCCAGAGCCATGGGGGCGCTCACAGCTAGCCTCAGGATACTCCCTACAAATGTAAGATCAAAAGGGCAGGCACATGAAAATTACTGTTTACTTTTTATGAATTATTTCCCAGAGATGGGATCATTAGCAGAATCTAAATGCCGGCTGGCTCTATTGCAAGGGCACTCCTGATAGAATGCATTCACTTGGGCATAACTTTCCCGTCTTTTAAAGTCAAAGGATTTTCTGTTTTTGCTTTTGTGGGATTTCTGTATTATTTAAATATCTTTCTGCTTGTAGATTTTTTTTCCCCAAATACTGTCCCCGTGTGTGCTTTAATTCTTAAAAGACTTCCATTTTTTTTCTTTGTTTTTGCAGCAAAGGTGTTTCTAGGCTGATGTCTGTATCCAAGGGAATCTGCAGGAGACACGTTTTGAAGAAAGTAAAACTTTTTGGCAATCTTTCTGAGTGAACGGTGGCTGTCACTTAAAATTCATCACTGGCCAATGGGTACCACAGTTATCCCTACTGTAAATACAGGGGGAAGGTGATATTGGCTGTCATGGTGAGGTACATGTTGGCAAATGCTGATGTTTCAATGTCTACTCCTGCAGTAATCTTCACACATCAAATTCTACATGTTCTTGTCCACATAAGTTTCTGGCTTCTGTTTGATCACAGTAATCAGGGCTATTTAGAGGGGTCACAGTATATTTGCCCTTTTGTCTTGTGTCTGGAGCTATGAAAGCATGACTTTGGAGCAAATGTTGATTGAATTCTAAAGAGACTGGAAATAGCTGAGAACATGTGTAGCCCCTAACATGCTAAACTTGTGATTCCAAGCAGAAAACTGTTTGCTTCTTAAAATAACTCTGCAAAAGTTACCTTGAAGGACTAAATGCATGATGATATTACTTTTTAATGAAAACCAATATGAACTTTCCTCTTATCGTCCAGTATGTTACCATTCTTAATGTGAAATAATCATATGCTGCCCAGTGTAGGAATGAAACTAAATCTGTCTGGTAACCAAAATAAAAGACCTTATAGCTATTTTTGTATGTTCTTAAAATGTGTGTTGTGAGATTAGGCAATTGTCTTCCTCCCTGCCCCCCTCCCCCTTTTTCATATAAAGTTAAAAAACTAAATGCTCCCCATAGCATGCCTCTCACCCCTGAAGGCTGAGGAACAGATATACAATGTTATGTTCTTTTATCTAAATTCTTTTGCTCCTTAATCTGGCTAGACAATTTGGATAGGTCTGTTTTTATTTACTCGGCTTGATGTTTTCTCAACATCATTGCTTTTTAAACATTCATCTTGACAGCAGTAGCTAGAAAATTTCTTGCTAATGTTTAAAAGGATAAACTGAATGTTTTCCTTTCCATCTTTTCCTCTTGCTGTTGTGCAGAGCTCAGGAAGTTTTGGAATCCTTGCCAAGCAGCGAGAGTGCAAAGGAAACCTGTGTGTGGAGCAGTGGGGTCATTGGGTGCCTGGGACTGCAAGGGGCCATCTGCAGGAGCGGGTCTGGAATTCAGTGCAGCGACATTCAGAAAGCTGAGAGACAGATTCTATAGAAGTGAGCCACGCTGCATCACATTATGCTTTTGCTGCTGCTGTTGCTCTCCAGTGCCCAGTACTGTGTGAGCCAGTTGGGACTAGACACAGCTTAGGCTCGTACGGAGCTGCACCTAACGTCAAAAGTTTTCCTCCCAGTTCCACCATATGTTTTGGACTTCCTAGGCTAGGTCAGCAGTAGATAGGGTGTCTGTCTACTTCCCTTCAGTCATGAAACTATGCTCACAGGCTCATGAGATGTCTGAGAGCCTTCTGGAACTGATTCAGAGGTGGGATGTGGCATATGTGCTATGCATTTGTCAGCCATACTTTGTTCTGAGGCAGAATCCAATGTCTAAATTTTCTTCAGTAAATGTTTGTCAAATAATTTAAAATATTTCTAACTAAGAGATTCCATAAAAAGCTGATGTAGCTCGTTCTTAAATGAGTTTTTCCATGCTGTTCAGCTCTGTCATCTTTTTTGTTGATATCTTCTTGCCTTTCTTGTAGTAATCATGGAAAACAATGGTTTTAAGGTGGTTTTAAGATGTCTTTTATTACATTTCTGTTTTGGAGGCCATTAAGTCCCCTCTCTCTTCTAGAACATACAGTCCATTCTGTAAACGTTTCTTCTATGCTTGTACATCTTGAAGCTGATAGCTGAAATCTGGATGGATTTCTAGCGGAGGTCTCCCCAGTGCAGTCAAAGAAAAAGAATGGTGGAGGGTCCTTTCTCTATACCAGGGCTAAGAAGTGTGAGGTATATCTGTCAACCGGTAGCTGTTAAATTAACATTTCCATTTCCCTGTGTATAGCCTTATCTTTACAGACAGGTGTATATGTGTTGGGAAGAGGGGCTATTTTTGACTATACTGTAGGAGAGCCTGGAGGTAATGAGTTGTGTGTGGTAAATTTTGCTTACTCTGTAATTTCTACTACATTTCAAATTAGGGGCCTAAATTAGGGTTAGTGTTAGACTTGCTCTTTTGGTATGTCCTAATTTTGTTTTAAAAGCACATAGCTAAGGACTTTAATATGTTTTAGATTCAGTGCTTGTAAGTTATACTAAAATCCCTAAGGGAGCCAAAATAACTTATTAAAACCTTGCAAATGTTTTTGACTGCTGCATTCTATTATTTTCTATTCCAGTGGTAGCATACAGCCTCTGCTGCTGATGGGCGGAGGAACGCAAACCTCCAGGGCCCATTAGACTTAACTTGTTTACTGCATTGATATCTATATGTTAAATGACAAGAGAGTTCAGGTTATTGAATAATTTAAAATTCAGCTCTAATTGGTGTCATATGACCTGGAAAAGGCCATGGATGACGCCAGGAGCATGCTGTGAAATTCTTATAAATAATTCATAAATTAGATCATTCATTTGCCTGGATGTCTTGTTAAATGCAGAAGTTTGTAAGTAATAACTGATGATATAACACCTGTAAGTATTTAGTTCATATGCTGGAAGGTAATCTACCTTGATGATCTTCTAGCAAAACCTGCCAGAGTATGAGAGTTAATTGCACTAGGGAGAATGCACTACATTTATTTGGGATGGGGCTTTGGCAAGGCGTACCGTGCAGATGTTGCATTACGCATTCTCTATCAGCTAGACAACTATTCTGTGTATGCCCATGTTAAAAATGCAGCTCATCACTCTTCTGCCCTTATTTCACATGAACTCCAAATGCACTGGGAAATGGTAGTGACCTGCTCTGCTCACAAATAGTATAGTTTTTGAAATATTTATCTAGGTCTTGAACTACTGATTCCTCAGTAAAATAAAGGGCAGAAGTAAAAAATTGAAGTCAGAAGATTGTGATTTTTCGTTTTTATAATGTTGGCAGCACATTGAATGTTAATATTTAGACCTGGTGCTGTCAAGATTAGTATATTTTTCTGTAGTGCAAACAGGTCCAATATAGTTTTGTTTCTGAAAGCAAACATGTTTGCTTAATTTTAGTAGTCAGCCATTGCATTGCCATGTGTTGTTAGCGTTTTGGCTTAATGGGCATTCTGCTTTACAGCGGCTTCCAAGGCTGAGCGTCCGGACATCTTTACCTCTCAGTACTCATTTTACTTCAGTTTTCTTGGAAYGCCCTGTTACTGATGGCTGCCTTATCAGGCAGCGTAAAACCAGTTTGCTGATCTGGAAGCGTTCGTTAGAGAATATCTACTTGTGTAGCTAGAGAGAAGGGTGGCATATTTATGAGTGCTAGATATACACTTAAAGCTGAGTGCCAGCAAATGCTCACATGCCACTCTGAATGCAGGTTTTTTGTGCACCTGGCATCCCAGTTCAAACCCTCTTAACAAAGAGGAGAAAAAAACTGAAGGCAACACAAACATAGGAGGTGTTCCTCTGCTGTCAGCTAACAGCTATAGATTTGCCTTTTTGTGATATGATCCTTTTTTTTTTTTTTTTTTGCTGCACCTGTTCAGGATATGGAGTTCAATGGATTTTTACGGGAAAAATATGGATTTGTGACTGTCATTTGCATGTTCTTTCTTTTGAATTGAGACTACTTGTTTTTTTCAGGGGAATGTGGCAATCATAGCTGTACATAATTCCTCCAGAAAACAATGCTTTATTTCTTGCTTGAAGAATGGTCCGCTAACCTTCTGAGTTCTCTACTGTATTTATCTTAGCTCCTGATGGAGACGGTTGCTGAACTACTATCTGGGCACTTTGTAATGACTGATATTAGGTTTCTTATTATAAAGATTTTATTAAAAGATTATATTCTTCAAAAAAGTTGGTAGACTTCAGTAGATACTAATTTACATTAAAAATCTTTACTTTTTACATTCTTCTTGGTAAATTCTTTTGAACTCTTGGAAAGAAGAGCTCCTTAATGCTAGTTATGCACTTCAAATACTCTTATCATTTGGAATAGATTGTTCTTAAAATAGGATTTCTGTTGCCCAGATCTCCTGCTTGAACTTATTTATAATATATTCATCTTTAAATAAACTCTACCTATGTTATTCTTCTGGCTGCTGCTTCTGTTCATTCCTGGCTTCCTTTAGGCTCCCTGCTCCGTTCTGTACAACGGAGTAGTCTTGAACTTGCATGTTCCTCGTTGTGTTGCTCCCCCACCAAAATAAAGCCCAAAGCTGAAAATCCAGGTAAGAGAATTGTGCTCAAGATACCGTCAACAGCAGTTTTAGTTCATTGCTGCTTTTTCTGTATTCAAATATATTTCAGGTACAGCCTGTAAAGCCTGGTACTCTGRGTTAAACTCTGACCCTATTAACATCTGTAGGAATTTTGCTGTTTACCTTAATGACACAATTTCTCCCCGTGTGTGCGCTGGCCCTCGCTTTTGTTCTCAGAGTGCAAGACTTCTTGAGTTAATGATTTTGGGCTGCTGCTTACGTCTTTTTTGTACATGCAGAGCTACCAGTGAAATCTGTCAAGATCTTGCCTGTGTTGAGTTTGTAAGATCTGATCTGTACTAGTTGAGCCATACTCCCTTGCAGTACAAAGCCAGGTATGCTGGCATCAGTCTGCAGATGTCTCTCCTCCAACAGTGCTGTGTRTTAACGCTGCAGAGCAACATGTAAGTTGCGGTTAAGAAGAATTTGCAGGCGTTGTAAAGCCACTTGTATAAAACTGAGGAAGTGTTTGTCTATTTGTAGGGARTTTTAAGGACCGAATGTGTGTTTAGACTTTGTTCTGACTCCCTCAGCAGAAATTACTGGGATTGCAGTAGATTTCATAGACCTCCCCACGTCTTTCTTTTTCAATCTTTCTAAAAATCATTTGAGCTATTTTTTGATATCTCCTTTTTACTGTGCAAGTATTTCACATCTGACCAAGTCATATTAACTCCATATGTTGCAAGGAGCAATCTGAGTTTGTTTGTTTGTTTAAGCCTCCGTTAAAGGAAGTTGTATCTTTAAATACCATACAGCAAGCATGGAAGAGCTCCACAGAGGGGAAAGCCCAGCTGTTCCATCATGGTCCGTCATGGTTTCCATGTGTCCCACAGGCAGCATCTTTCTTAAGCTCATCTTGTAAAAGTACCTAATTCCTTATGCTTGTGAGTCCTTAGACTCACAGTAGTAGATTAGTCTTGATTTTTTTTTTTCCTTTTTTTCCCTCTCACCTGGCCTACATCTTACAGATTTGTCATGGCATGCTCTAGTCTCACGTGATCCTTCCTGAGTGTAAATGTCAGTCCATTTTCCTGTACTCTCTACCATCCAGTTGTAGTTTTCAATTAAACCTTTAACAGAAAACACAAATTACTTACGAAGATGTTGGCTCCCTTCTGACTGCCAATGGTTAATTTTTCTTTGGGGTTAGACCCTGCAAGGTACTGAGCCATTAAAGGCGTGTGAAATTGCAACTTGGTGTTGTACCTGATATGACCTCCTTCATCTAAAGGAATGAAAAAAAGCCCCTTGCATTCCATGACATTAATGAGAATTTTCCCCCCTGCAAACATATTGTAACTGTGAAATAACATTAAAGTTTCTCTGCCTTGTTATGAAGTATTTAAATATCAGTGCCATTTCTGAGACCATCAGGGCAGACTTAATGGCGGCCAAGGTCAACAAATGCTAACTGGTACCTCTCTTTTAGGGCCTTCAGGGACTCGTAACAGAGTCTTAGCCATGAAGTTAATTTGCGATTTGGACCTTTATTCTTAAACCTGCTCCTGATAATTATTTTGTGCCATCTTCATTCATGTGCTTAGATTTCTTAACATTCTCATGTCTCTTTGGTCAATGAAACAAACTGTTAAAATAAAAAAACCCCCAAACCCTCAGTTATTCTACTTTTTGATTTTTTTTTCTTGCCTACTTCTGTTTATGGGCTGGAGGAAAATTAGGTATATTCTTTCTGTAGACCACCCTAAGCTGTCAGCTCTAACGGGATCCTTTAAGAAAACCTTCACATCTCCCACCATCTTCTGTCCTGGGCATTTGGGAAACTAGCCACCCTGAAACCCTTTTTTCTGTTTTTCCCATAAATAGTATTTTTGCAAAAGCAGGTAGAACGGGATATGAGAGACAGAAAATAAACATAGGATTCTCTTACTTTCCTTTTTCTGTTGCTGGTCATCTCTGTGTGTGTTGTCTGGTTTAGATTGCAAGGTCTTTGTAGCTTTCACTAGTCTAGAAATATTGCAGAAAAGGATGGCACACTACAAATAATAAATAACAAAACTCTGTCTTTTTGGCAGCATGTTGCATTTCTGCTCAGTTGCCCTGCCAGCCCCTCTGACTTTAAAATATTTTGATGTCCTGCACTTTTCACCCAGTCCGTGTACCAGACTTTCCTCCGACATTTAGCACTGACATTAATGCAAATGCCTCCAACTCTTTGGGCCATTTGGGGCAAAGCATGACATCCATTGCTTTCAATCACGTGGTGGAGAGGATGTTTTTGTGTCCACAAATCTGGAAATAATAAAATATCAGTATTCAGGTGCTAATCTACACTAATTCACATTCTGTGAAGTCTACAAGAAACTTGTAATTGGGTGTCTTGAAGGGCAGCAGAGTATATTTGGTATTTTGTTTATTTATTAAAAAAAGTATTTAAATAATACATATAAACACTGCATAGATTTGTATTACATCTCTCTTCTAATCCTCGCTGCGTGCTGACTTGCATTCTTTTAAGTTCTAGGGTTTTTGGGCTTCCCAGTTTTCTTCCACTCTATGTGGACAATACCTGATCTATTGTAAGTGTTGCCAGAGTGCAAATAATATTTTTCTGCCCATCAGTGGTTACCAAATTTCACTGCTGCTAAGGTGGTTTAGTTATCTTTAACAAACCTGGCTTTTCTAATTAAAAAAAAAAAAAAAATTGTCAAAGGTCCCAAAAGCTGGGAGAGTTTAAATTCAATATTATTGAAATTAATGCACAGATCTAGAAACAGAAAAGTGAGTGCCTGAATCACTGCTGTTCTGATGTGCATAACAACTCAAATGCGTAACTGTCTAGATGAACCATAGTGCAAAGATACTCCAGGATGTAAGTAGGATTTTGATGTCTGTTACATAATATTCACAAGTATAACAAAACCACTAAAATTTGCTTGCACTGGGTTGACAAATGTGAATTACAGTTGCCTTCTTTCTTCAGAATTTTATCAGAGTGTAATCACTTGCCCAGCTTAATTGAAAAATCACTTACATTTATAGATGAATTTAAACATGTTTTGTATTTAAATGACAGCTTTTGATGTACAACCATTTTTTACAGAAAGTAGTTGGTTTTTATCTGTGTTTCTGTAAAGATATTTCAAAAACTCTCATCAAATTTCCAGCGGTAAGTAATATCCCATTCAGTGCAAGGTGAAATGTTTTACATCAAATCTCCTGCTGTGTAATGGCCAATCAAAGAGTATTTATAGTGGCTGAATGGATTTTTTGGCTCGGTATTCAAAATTAAACATTTTCAAACATTAACATTTAATGTTTTTTGCCACTCTTCAAGTTGATTTTATGTAACCCTGGATGCTCACAACTACTTGAAACTCTGAAGCGACTCATTTTACGCTGAGGATCCTGCAGGCAGTAGTTTTACATTTATTGCACTTGTGTAGATGGAATGAAATGTAGATTTGATAGCAGAGTCGTGTCTGTCTTTTGATAAACATACTCTCAAGTTGGGCTGTATGTCCGTCAGCATGGTGCAGCAAGTCTAATTCTGAAAGAACACATTTACCCCATGAAATTAATGAGCAGAGATGTGTGTTTTTTAATTCACAAGAAATTGTTTTCTTATTGCAGGTATCCTGTAAGAAGAGCTTATGCCAACAGCTGTCTTTGGAGCTAGATGGTTCCTACTTATGTGTGAGAGGACCTCAAACTTTTTATAAGAACAGTAGTGCATCAAAGGTTGGAAGCCCAGGCCGTGTTGCATTGTCCCAGCCTTGTAGAAATAATCGTGATTATGGGACTGAAACCCATCACAACCATCAGGATTGTCTCAAGGAATGTCCAGTGGAAAATGGCTTGCACAGAAAGTGTAACAATATGATTTTCTCAAGCAAGCAAAGGAGCCCTCACCGTGTAAAACCAGCTCAGCAGATGGAACAGAAAGGAAACGAATTGCAGAGCACGTGCCCTCAGCAAATGAGTCACTGTTGTGCCTTTAGGCATGCAGGAAGTCCAGGTAGCATGCAAGAGAGCCATCACGTCAGCCAGGTACTTAGAAGACATTCTGGACCAGTTCACGAAATCTGTGATTATTCTAGGCTCTCTAGAGTTTCTGGGCTAAATGGCAGTGTGGATGCTGGGTCTAAAGAAACAGAGGAAGCTAAAAGGCTATCTGAAGAAAGAAGGCAGCAGCTTCTTCTGCAGAAAATGGAGCTGGAAATTGAAAAGGAGCGTCTCCAACATTTGTTGGCTAAGCAAGAAGCAAAACTACTTCTAAAACAACAGCAACTACACCAGTCCCATATGGATTATAACAGGTGATTTTTGAGATTGATAGTAGTTTAAAAAAAATTSTAAAACTTCTAATAAAGCTGTAGACATGGGCAATAGTTAAAATGGGAGAATGGAACAGAAATTCATTCTAATGATTTAGAGGYGAGGATACTTTTTAGTATATTAGAATATACTGTTGGGAAACAGCAGGACAACTGTGGAAAGCAGCAGAGGAAAACAGTATGTGGTACAAAAAAAGGTAAAAGAAAAGCAGTGCTAAAAGACTAGGCAGGAAAAGAAGAGCAGTAGAAAAAAATGAGAGACTAATATTAGTGCAGGCACTTTTTTAAGGAATATGGACATTAGGCAAGAGAGCACTGTGAGCGTGGTTGATGGAGACGTGGCATTTCCTCTCCTTTCCTCTGAGAGGTCAGTCCTGAAGTGGTGCACCTTTCTGTGCAGGATCTGGGAGAACTGTGTTTTACAGAAACAGGCTGTTCTGTATGGAAAAAGAAGGGAGCCCTGTGAAGCAAGCCCATCATCTTTGCTCTTGCATTTGTGCAAGAGAGAATGCCAAGACTGAGGCACAACACATGCCTTAAAACTAGGAGAAGGAAAAGGCAGTAACCATAGAAATACAGACTGTGGCTTGAAGGGCCCTCAAGTTTCTTGCAGAAGTTGAGATAACACCTTCTTGAAAATGTAAATGGTGACTGGCGATAGAGAAGAACCGATTTATTGTATCATGTTACGTAGGCTGGAGAGGAAGCGTGAAAGGGAGTGTGTTAAAGCCGCAGAAGGAAAAGTTGTGTTAGCCAGTGTAACTCAGCTGCGTACAAGGGTTTCCACATTAGGAAGGGAAAGCAATGGGGAAAATCTAGCAGTCTTTTAGAAGAAGCAGTAGGAGGGTTTCAAAAGAATGCTGATTTAGATACTATTTTAATATGGTAACTGCTTACAGCATCCCACAAGAGTCTGTGTTACATGACCCACTTCCTACATACACGTATTATAACCACCACGGAGGAATGTATCACTTTTGCTTCTTGATCCCAGCCCTCTGCTTACTTTCCAAAATCCAAAAGAGAACGTTGAAATTGAGGTGGTCTTTAATTTGTCTTTTTGGACTGTGCCTTACATGGAAAAGAGTGTGTTTATTTAGCTTTTAAAATGCCTGTTTTATCAGAGGCAATCACCATTGCGTGTGTGTTTAAAAATGGCTGAGGTTACTAACAAAGGATTATGACTTCAGGTGATAAATAAGCAGGAACAGATGGATTCTTAATCATCARATACCTTAATTCTATGCATGCGTCCCTCTAATGAAAAACAAGTAGAATATGAAGGACATACAAGCTGAGCTTTTTTTTTTTCTTTTCTTTTTTTAAATAGATAATTTTTACCCTTCTGTGAGGCATCATCTGCCCCCCAGAAAGGGACATTAAATATCTCTATAATGATGTTCCTGTTAATGTCATTGTGCCTATTTTAGCTAGTTKTTTTTTTTGCTGAAAAATTGCATGTTTTACAGAGCTGTAGTGACTTTAAAAAAATGCTTTGAAAGGAAATCTTATCTGATCACTCTGAGAGCTCAAAGTATGTTTGTAATCTCTTTCCAGAGGTGCAAGTAAATGCACATTTGCCATGTTCTTTCCAAGAAAATCAACTAAAATACAATGTGTTTGCTCTTAAAAAAAAAAAAAAAAAACTTTTTAGAAATAAATGTTTGATATTTGCGGGTGGATCTCTTAAACATCACAGTTCTGTTTCAGTTTTAGCTATAGGATAATTTTATGTACTACAGACAATAAACATTTGTTTAGCTAAGCTCAGATACCTTTTGATTCCTTGTCAGGAGGCTTTAACCTAGTTCATCTCTTACCATCATGACAATTAAAAACAAAAAACACAAAATGACAACAACAAAAATACACCTTCCAAAAGGAAAACTGTTTATTTTTGTCTGTCCTTCTGCATGGATGGAGTCCTGTTTAAGGTCCAGTATGAGCTGCTGAAAGTATTGTCACTGAATCACAAGTAAGAGATCTAACCATTTGCAAATATTGGCTATTAACTCTTCTATTTTAGCAAGAATATGAATCGATCCTTTTTTGGCCACAGTGTATCATAACTTCATTGTAATTCCCCACATTTACCTATTTAGCCTCAAGTGAGCATAGTATTTCAGCTGCTGTTTCTCTCCATGTGACATAGCTGCTCAGCTGTCAAAAAAAATGGTGCGTGTGTGGGGAAAGGGGCAGTTCAWTGACTCCTACTGATGTAACCTCACCAGAATAGATGAGAATTGTAGAAATGGCAAAATATTCTTTCTTATTAATGGGKATGCATCTGGATGAGTCCTGGAAACAGGATTTTTATTCAGATGAAAAGGGAAAACTATTTTATTGCCTTCACAGGAGAAAAAGAAAGAAAAAGATGTTGTTATCCATTAAAACAGAGTATCATCTGTGGGCCCATAGTTTCAGGAGACAGACCCATCTCCTACRTTTTATGCAGCTTTCATGACACCTTTGAGCTCTGGTGCTGCTGGAGCTGTAAGCTGAGCCAAACAGGAATGTTTGTTACTGGATACTGTGACCATGTACTCAAGGGAGCAGGTCTTTTGAAACCAGTAAATTAAATTCTTCTCATCTTTTTTGCTAATGGTAACCCTCAGAAGCAAGGCATTGTACWTAAGTTACCTTTCCAAAAGACGAGTACTTTTGAAAACATGAGAACAGTTGTGAAAGCTTCTGCATTTAACATGATTAAATGCCCTGTTTCTGGCCACACAACTTACCATTTTGTGGTGAGTTCCCACTGTGATGATTTCACCAGCTGCAAAGCCAGTTAACTCTGCTTTTCCAGGTTGAGAGGCCAAGTACCTAGTTTGGAAGATGCTCCCATTGGTGAAGCACCAGGAGAACTTGGTCTGATGATGAATGGCACCGACATGGGACTAAGGTAATTTCTCTCTTCGCTCCCTAGTATTTCACAGTGTCGATATATGTTCTTGACTCTCAGTGCGTTATTGACTGCCCAGTCTATGTGTTTATGTTTGCTTTTTTCCCCCAGGAAAGATAAAATTCCTTGGCTCTTGGGTTTTGTGCATCAAGTGCTGAACTATTATTACTGAAGTTTGGGGAGTTTACTTCCTGTGGTGGCCTCCRGTTTTGTTTGGCATCTTGTAAGGATGCTGCCCTAGCTCAGTGCAAAGTGGAGTTTTCACAAAAACTAATATTCTGTTCTTGCTTATTATTTTTCATTTAAGATCAGAATGTTGCTTTAGTCTTCATTTGTATCTGAGGTAACAAATATATTGGCCTTTAACTCRTAGATAGAAACGATTACAAATAAGTTTCCAATGAAGTTTTGTTACAAGTCTTAGATGTAAAAAATTTTTACTGCTGGTGAGTTGCTTGTTTTTTTAAAAATGCTGTATTGCACCTGTGTTTAAGTGTAATCAAAGTAAACTACCACTGAAATAACTGGGAAATAACTGAGTTAAGCTAATATTTAGCTCTTTATCTCAATTTTGCATGCTATTTAAAACTCTTATATGAACATATTATTGTGTGGGGGTTTTTGTGGGTTTTTTTTGGTTATTATTATTACACCTTCTTGCATTTCCAGTTACCACTGAAAGAAGATGCTGGCATATTAGAAAAGCAACAAATGAAAAATGTGGATTATAGATGGTTTTTCTCTCTTTCTGGAAAAAGTTACAAATTCTTGTTCTGTGTTTTAACTGTATTGACTCAAGTATCCCATTTGGTGAACAAGAAGAGCAGTTGTCCTTTGAGTGGCCCCTTCCTTAAGGACAACAGAAGGCTTTAAAATAATAAGCTTTTCTCTCCACTTCTGRTATGAGAATACTGGATGGAAGAACTGTTAATTTATTTATAAACTAAGGGTCAAGTGGTGCCTTTATTTTTCATTTTAACCTCGATTGATATTGATTTTTTGTTTGTTTGTTTTGTTTTGTTTTTGAGATCCCTCTTCACTGAAAAGGGAAAAGTCTTTCTCCAGGACAACACAAATTGTTAGCTTCCTTGGAATACTTGCTGCTTAACTAGGTGCTTTGCTGCTATGCAGTTCTGGCATATTCCTCACTGTATTCTGACATTTTTTGGTTTGTTTGTTTCATTTTCACACAGACTACAGTGATCAAAATGTGCACTAGCAAAGGAGATGTAGAGTCTTCATTCGTTTAACGTGCAGTAGCATTGAGCTCCTTAGAGGAAAAATGTAACCTAGAACATCTGTAGGGCTTTTTGGCGACAGTTTGCCAAAAACCTGCAAAAAACCTATGTAGCCTAGGAGGGAAAATGAAGAAAACCTGTGCCGTTTGCAAAATGAGAGTTCCAGATTTCAAAAGGTTCCCCACCATCTCTTCATTCCCCTGGTTAAACTTACTGTAATTTTTCAAAGTTAGTATGTGTTCGCGCAGTCCCRAGGTGCCGTGCCAGCTGGTTCCAAAGTTTGGCAGCAAAGCACTTGGAAGTTTTTTTCCTGTATGCTGCCTTCAGTTTTGCAAAGGTTACCAGATGAATGCTCCCTAAATAATTTACTCTAATGTAAGGCTGAAAGAGGCTAAGGAAGACAAGTCCATTTGTCTCTCTTATGCATTTGAATATGTAAGCAATGTTTTCTTCAGTATAGAGAGAGGGTGTGCAAGTGTGTGGCTAGGGCTGAGAAAGGGTGAAGGGATGGTAGGAGTATATCTTTTTTTGAGCARTCTTTCCCTCTTCCCCCCCCCCCCCCATATCGACCTTCTGAAGGGTTCTTGTTACAGCAGATGCTGTCAGAAGCATAGTGGAAAATCAACCCTCTCTGACTTCCAGTTCATACATGAGAGCTCCTCAAGCAAACCTCACAGTACGACACTTGATTTCAATCTTCAAATAAGCTAAACTTAGTTTAGAAATATCCTGGAGTTTTAAAGGAAATGGTGAAAGTCCTTTAAAATAGTAAACTTGCTGAAGTGAGATACTGGAATTTAGAAGTAAAATAAATAATATAATCAAGAACTGAAAAACATAGGGTTTTTTTATAATTAACAGCTCATTTTGAGTTAATTATCTACAATTACGAAAATCTAATTGCAATTTATTCTCTACTATCTGTGGGAAAAATTGTAGGCAAGGGAATGTGCATCACTGGCAGGCATAAATGCTATAGGATGGGTACAAATAATAGAGGAGCCCTTAATGAAAAACAAAAAGCAAATAGGAGTGTGCAGCTGTGCCAGGCTATTGAAAGGTAATTGTAGTCAGAAATGAGATATGTACTTTAAAAGGCATCTTGTCATCTCCTGTAGGGATTAATTTTTCCCTACTTGGAAAAAAAAAAAAAAATCCATGAGCAAATACGGAGCAGAGTTTGATCTTTGTTTCTGTTTTTGGTTGTAGTAAGCCGGTTTGTGAAAGGGAAACTTTTACCTGGGGGAATACTTCAAATCATAGCCAGCTTTGCCAGTGGATGCCTGTTTTGTTTCCTCTTCCTTGCGTCCCGTTATGGTTACTTTTTCATTGTCAAAATTAGCAGCTGCTGTCCATCTCGGCCCTTTTGGATTGTSCTTGTGTGAATTTGCAGCGCTGAATTTGTCGCTGCCCCGCTGGTTATGGTGGAAGAGGAGCTGGCTTGGGAAGGACGTGCTCCTTTGCGTGCAGCTGGGCCAGCGCTGGGGACGCGCGGAGGGGTAGGATCTTCAGGCGCAAGATCTCCGGCTCTCTAAGGTGCAGCAGTCAGAGCAGGTTTTATTGAGGAGGGTTTTCAGCAGCTTGGAGCGCTCCTCGGTGAGCCCACAGCAGATTTTCAGCAATGGAGAATAGTAGCTTGTACAATTAATGGCAAGGTGTCTGGTTGTCTGTATAATTTCTTTTCAAGCCTTCCCCACTGTGCAAGATGCTTTAAAATATTCAAAATAAAAACATAACCTGATGCGTTTGTTTAGCATAAAATGGCCTTTTACAAAGCGCTTTCCGTCTCCCAGACGCAGATGCTTGGTACATGCTCAAGTACCCTCTCCATGCGTATTCAGTAGGATCAATACACCCGGCACCTGCTTTTGTGTGTGCTCCTGATGTCTGCATCTGGGAGAGGAATTTTAAAACAATCCACTCTTCTCTCCTTTATTTAATCTTGCCTTTGAATCTGAATGCTGTGTATCATGGAAATAAGACCTATTTAATAGCACCAGCTAGAGAAGATATAGTTTGCAGCTTTACAAGTACCCTTCCCTGGATAGAGCTATGTGCCTAAATCTTAGTCTGTAGAGCTCCCTGCTTATCCAATTCTCAGGTTTCCTATACGGCTCTGCCGGTACAGCTTTTTACTGCCTTCTCTCTAACGTGCATTCCYTGGATTTCGCACAATACTGCCACTGCCCCTCCACACTGACCTGTGCAAGGAGTTGCTGGATACAAGAAGTAGCGAATGGRGTTTATTGTTATCTAGAGGCACTCTTTCAATCTATACTACCCATTTAAAGGATTTCTTTCCTAGAATAGTAAAGATTTTCAGGTGTAATTTGCCACCTTTCATTTAATTGAAAGCTTTTTATGCTTGTGTGCTTCATTCTGTATCACCAGTTTGTATTTTTTCCTGCTTATATTTTTACTTAGTTGAAAATATCAAACACAGAATTTGATAGTACTTTCCCTCTATTTGAATGTTCATTGCTATGGTGATAGTTCCAGGAGGGAATGCTATCAGGAGTCTTTTAGAAGATTTTATGTTTATGGTGTAACTCTTTTTATTATCTTGTAAGAGAAGGTGACAATTATCTTTTGCTTCTTGTTCAACACTTTGTTATACACATGGGTTTTTTTGAGGCTTGTTAGGCATATAGACATCTTTCTATGGTGGTGTGGAAGCATACTTCTGCTTTTGTGTCCAAATATTCAACACAAATATAAATGCAGAAGAATGCAGCCTTGCAGCTCCCCCTGCTGTTCCAGGCACATGCTGTTTCTTTCACACAATCTCCACCCCCCCCCCCTTATAGTTTTAAAATATAATAAAAATCACATGCAGTCTCACAGTTCTGCCACCTTGGACCTCGCTTGCACTGTCCCTGCTCTTCCAGAGTCTGAAGGAAAACAGTGTTCACAAGTCAGTGGCAATGGCAGCACCCCTTTTGTTCCATTTTTGGAGTATTTTTGTCAGTTCTTCTCAGTGGGGGCACGCATCACCTCCTGCCATCCAGATCCCAAGCCTCTGGAGCAGAAACCATCACCAGGGACAGAATTTGCTTTTTGTCTGAGACCTCCCAAAGTTCAGTTCCTCTGCGAGTTCTCCTTGGTCTCTAGAGGTGTGTCTACTAACCTTATGTAGTGTTCAGGCAACTTTTTTGAATTTATTGAATACAGTTTGCTGGGATTTTTTTTTTCCATCTCTTCACTGTTTTGAAGTTTGGCAGACTGGCACATTAAAATGGACTGGAATCAACTGTGTTTTGCAAATGGCTCATAAAATCTGTATATCTGGAAACTGCTTACCCACTTGTTAGTGTTCCTTTTAACACCCAAGTTCCTTTTCTGTGCCAGAGTATTTTATGTTGAAGTTTGTATCATTTTTAGATGGGATATTTGCAGAGCGAACACTTGTTTGGCCAGTAAAAAAGTGCTTACAGATCTGCCAAAAGTGCAAATGCGGAATTAGTTGCAGATAGGAATTTTTCTTTCACTCATGGAGTAGTCTGGATATATATAGCCGCAGCATCTCTCCAACAGATGGCTGCTGTAGTCTATTGTGACATAACAGGAGAGTATATGCAGAATTAGATATACATTTTTGCTTCATTAGTGCCACATGCAGACTCTGAAGGTAGTAGGTTTTCGTGTTCAGGATGAAGGATTTTGTTCCGACATGATAACTAAAACCTTGTTGCTAGATGGGAGGGGAGGAGGGAATTAGATTTTTTTTTTTTTTTTAAGGTGTATGGGGAATTATATATTTTTAAGGCAGATAGTGATCCTTGTTGGAGTGGAGAGTGAGGAGTTCATTTCCCCTGACCTGGTTGCTTCACTAATCTCATTTTCAGGCTTACTTTAAACTGTGAGAGGGTGTTGAAGCGGTCTGTCTTTCATTTACCTGAATTATGCTGATTCTGTTCCCATGATGACATATGCCACAAACAGCAGTGTTACACCATTACCATTACAGTCCAAAGTAACCTTGAACATGAAGCCTATTGACAGACTTTAGGCATAAGGTCTAAGTGGAAGCTGCCATAAGTAGTTTTAATAGACAGATGGAGCTAAWTTGTAGGTGAGGTCTCCAAAAAGCATGGGAATTCTGGTGTTAGAAACACTTCTAAGCAGAGGACTGAATCAATGGCAAGAAGCTCACTAAAACTTGAGTGCTTTGATATTTTCGCAAAACTTGCATTTCCTGCAAGTCTTCTGCATGGGTATAATTCTGTTATATCATGCATCACAACTGAAAATGCTCGGAGATTTTTTTCCTTGAAATATTTAAAATTCATGCATCTCCTGAAGGAGTTTGTTCCTTGCCAACACTTGCAGACAGTGAGAGACATTTTTGCAAGTCATTTGCAGATGCCTCCTTTACAGGAGTAGACACTGTTAGTTTACTGCCTGAATTGAATTTTGAAAACCTGAATTCTATTTTTATAAATTGGAGTGGATTACTTTTTCAGACATATCACTTTGTTGTTTTTTATTTTTAAATATAATCTTGGATGAAGAGAAAATGATGTTTAATCTATATATTCGTATGTCCCAGAAACTTGTGAGTTGGAAAAGTCGAGAAAAATCTTCTGAAACAAAACGTTCTGGAAGGTAGTTTTAAATTAGGAGAATTTAAACCCACCCACACAACTTTCACGCCACTTAAAAGCTTATGTCAGAACCGATGGGGCAGGACTAAGAACAAAAGCCATTGGTATTACAAAGTTAAGAAATCCTCTGTACCCTGCTGTTCTGGCCATGATCACAGCTGCACTGAGCTAAACCCACTCCCCCACCCCTCTTGTGACCTTGGCTGCGCTTCAGCACACAGCGAATTGAAGCAAAAGGCAAACTATAGTAAATATTAGATTCTGTCACTTGCAGGTATTCAGACTACGTAAAAAGATAACGACACACGTGCTCTCTCTCGCTCTCTCTCTTGCTCCCRCTTTCTCTGAAGTGGACTTTGTCCATTTGCAACGGAATTATTCTGACATAAAACTTTCCAGATTGTGCTGGTATATTGAACTGAACTCTGTGGCTTTGCCTGGGTGCTGAGGTTTTGCAGAACTAAGCGTTACGTTTGTAACAGTGCTAATTTTTGAGAGCCACACAGAGAAAATTTTAGATTCAGCCCGGCTGATTTGTTCTTTGCGCTGCTCCTGCGGTGAGGAGGATTGATTTTTGTGTTTCTTTTGATATTTGGCTTCCTTTCCTCTGGTACTCAATGCTTCAGGCCTTAATCCTTTAACCTTGAATCTGAGCATCAAGGCTTCAGGAGGGATCAGGCCTTTTGATGGAGAGAGTGCGTCCTTTGTTGTACCAAATGGTTGGGAGTGGTATAAAGCAGGACAGATCTCCAGACAGTATATATTTCTCTGTTGTGTTAGAAGACTATAAACATAGGATGGGTTTAGTGGGGATTATAAATAATCTAGAGGAAGGCGGGGTATTAGAGGCAATGGAAAAGAGTTAATGACTTTTTCTTTAACATTTCACCAATAACCAGTCTATCRTGACAGATGTGTATTGGGTTGCCAAATGCTATAGTCTGATTTGGGTAACGGTTCAAAGCTCAGCGTGTCCTGGAAATGGCAATGTGGTCCCTGATGGAACAGGGGAAAAAAGCTTTTCAGCTTCTCAAAGGGCAGTATTTGTGGAAGCAGATGCTAGCTTGCCCTACCCAGCATAAAGAACAGTTCGGCGGGCAGCCGGGAGAGTTCGTACTGCCGGATTTTTATAGGATCATTAATTATATGTTTTAAGGCAGCTAAGCATGGCATTCCTAACTCGATGAATTCCATTATGAATGGCCTTTTCATATTCTTCATCTCATTATATTAAATGCATGTGACCTAAAGTTTAGCTAAAGTTATTGTTCGGGTTAACTTTCATTTAGTGGTTGCCCTAATTTTAGAAACAGTGTGATCTTTCGATTTTTATGGAGAGACAGGGTTTTTTAATGCGTGTTTTTGCAGCACTATTTTAGATAATTTCTTTTGGAACTAGGTATGAACCTTTGTGAGGTGGTGGGGAAGGGATTTAATCATTCCTTTATTTGCCCAAAGATTTCTCTACCCATATCCCTGAATGACAACATCCTGTTACACGGATTTGGCTATCATCTCTGCCAATAACTCTTAAGCCCTCTGCTCTGTTCCGTCTAGTCTTGCATATCTGACTGCCTCCATGACACACAATCCTGGTTGTTTTGCCTTCAGATCACTCCTAATCTGGCCAAAACAGAACTCCTTACTTTTTCTTCTGACTCTCTCTTCACTTCTGATTTTGATAACACCACATCCTCTCTGTCACTCAGGCTTGTAACCTCAGGGTCATTCTTCTCCTCCAGGCGTATCTGGAAGCTGCAATAGTTGTCAGCAGCCTTTCTGCTTTGCAGAAAAAGCATACCGTTATTGCGTCAATAGTTAAAACACTATCCCTTGTTCTGATCCTTCGTCTTGCACCTTGACTACTGTAAAATCTTCTCTGGCTGCTCAGTACTCATTCCCCTCCCTCAAAATAAGCTACCAAACTCAGTATTTTTGTTGTTTTTTCAGAACCTGTCACTGTTGCTTCTTTGAAACCCTACTTCAAAGCTTCTTGTCTACAGTATCAGTCTATAAGGCTCTGCAAAAATCTACACTGCTGTTTCTCATTTTATTTCTTCTGCCACTTCCTCTTCTCTGCTCCTTCAGTTATGTGAGACTTAACATTTTCTTGGGTGTTACCTGAACTTTTGGCCATCTACTCCTACCACATTCCCTAATTTTTTTTGACTTTTGGAACCACAGAGTCATTTCATGGTTTTACCTCTGGCTGTCTGTTTGTAACTAGGTCTTTCCTCTTTCACATCTTGCCTTTACAAGCCTCTTTTTTTGCAGAGTTTACACTTTTTTTCCTCCTCACCCCCAATCCTAATTTGATGAGTTTCTGATAGTAAGGAATGGTGCTCTCTAGCRCTGTGATCTAATCCTTCTCTTTCCAGTGACCAAAAGGATGGTCTCTGCCCAGTGTGTCCCCCTAAAATCTGAATTGTACTCTAAAGACACTAGCGGTGGCCTAAGACGATTAGTATTATAATTTAACTGAAGTGACAAGTCAGCAGCTCTTCCGTGTAGAAAAGTTTACATTCTAACACACTGAAGAGTTTGAACCAAAACGATGTGCAAGTAACTTCAGCCTTCTGTCAGGCTTAGTGTCAGGCTTCATCTCTTTATGTAACTGTAGTCTCTTCTGTTTGATCAAAGTATAGTTAATCCTTTTATTTCCCTTTTTTTAACTTTGTGCTCCCATAATCTGCACCTACATCTTGCATGTTTTTCAGAAAGTAGCCTTTAAGAGAAGGGCTAAATTTATATAGCACCTGTATGTTCAGTAAGGCTGAGATGGTTAGGCAACACAAATATATGTGAGCCTCTAAAAGACACGTATCATAAGGCTGGAATGGCACTGGTGGTTGCTGTTTTGGACAGATATTTCCAAACAAATTTTAACAAACCTGTGCAAAGACAGACTTCCAAGGCCTAAGTTCGGTTCATTTCTTTTGACTGGTAAAATATAATTTACTTTTTATTTGCCAGCTGTTGCTATAACTAACAGGGCCAAAGACATTTGTGTCCAGCCTAACAAATGTGCATGATGTATTTGTAATGTTTAGGTTTTACAGGCAGGGAACCTGCGGCCCAGGGCCTGAACAGAACCCACAACTTCACACAGCCTCTGGCCATGATTTTTTCCTCCTTGCTTGATATTGGACATTAATGTGTGCTAATATACGTTTCACTAAATGGTTTTAAAAGAGCTACTTACCTTTTAGCAATGGAATAGTTCCTGTCTGATTTAAATTTTATTATGCCTTTTTTTCCCTGAATATAAGAACAGAAAAAAGTGTAACGTATTCCATAAACATCTTGATTGAGTCAGTATTTTGTGATGCTGTCATGTTCATGTAAAATCCTTGCATTGAAAGGAAATCTTYAGTGTGTTTTTGTGCGAGACACAGGCCAAGTTTTTTAGGGTTGTATGCCTTCAGTTATGCATCTATGTCTGTATTTAAATACTTACAATAAGTAGCTGATTTTTTCAGTCATAGCCATCAAGCACACTCTATGAAATAAATAACTGTAGTGGATTCAAGGCAATTGAAGTTGCCAAAAGTGAATTTTTTAATATTTACCAAGAGCTACCTTGTCAAATCTATATCTGCTGGGTATGGTAATCCACCAATCTGAGTAAACTTTGAAGTCTTACTTCTCTATTTACTTCTCTTTGGGCTATAAGAGATTTTTAAAAGCAGATCAATAAACAATCTCAATGTTTTCATTTTACTAAGCAATATAATAAAGATGAGTACTAGTGTAGTAGTAAATCATTAATATACTACTTAATCATAGAATGACTATGTCCCACAGATGTGATTTAATCATAAAAAAGGCTAGTGAAGTTCAAAGATGCATCAGGATGGGTGTTTCCAATAGAAATGGGATAGTCTATAATACCATTTTATAGTATCCTAGTGTGAAGACATTTGGGATGTCTTCATAGTATAGCTTCAAAGCATAGCATATAGCTATATAGCATAGAGTAAAGCATATAGCTGTAGAGTTTCCAGACAGCAGATTCGCTGGTCCCAAGATCTGTAAGACTGACAGACCTGTAACAATGAAGAACAATAATAATCTGTGCTTAAAGTGCTTAATTCAATCATCATGTGGTACAGATAAAGTAGAAAAAGGGGACAGATTTTCGAYTGAAAAAGATGGGTCCTGTAAGTGTGCTCCCACGTTGGCTCAGTGGTAATGGTTCCTATTCACTAGAATACTCAGATTCAAGGACAGCTGATTGATAAGAAGAGCAAAGATAAAAATCCTAATTGTGTTTGTTACAGGATTTGATGAGTTTATGAAAGATTTTCCCTGCAACATGTTCCCTGTGATATCGGGAATAGTCAGTGAGCCAGGAGTTCACCTCAAGATTCTTAGGAGCTAGTGTATTTGCCCAGGTTGTTAATTTTCATTGCTATCAACATGAGAAGTTTTTAACTTTCTGTTCCTCCGTTTCCTCACTTAGAAACTGGGAATGATAATTTATCATGCCAGTATCCTGAAGGTTGAAAGTTAGCATCTATGAAGTGCCACTTGCTCAATGAACAGAAGCAGCTCTCAGCCAAACAGAAGTGATTTGGGATAAGGCACTAAGGCATTCATTTCTCTGAAGAGCATGTGATCCTTCTCCTGAAGGAGAGAGTTATGCAGTTTGATCTACTGGAGAAGTTTGGATTTAGTTCAAAAACTTTGTTTGTCCTAAACAGGGGTTTGCATCATTTCCTTGTGCTACTTTCACTAGTGACAGCCAGGCAGGCTTTTCAGATRTACAGACACTGTTTTGAAGGATTGTTTTTATACCTATGACTTGACATTTACATGACTTTCTTTTGTGAAGGCTGACAGCACTGCTTGCTGCAACGACAGCTGCTCCGCTCTGCTCTATAAGAAAGGCCAAACACACAGTCACAGCATTTTGTCCTGCTAAAGCTTTGTCAGTCTGCTTTTTGTGGTCATTTCTGTGTGACTGCCTGAAAACCTTGATGTTAGATTTTTCTTTGGATTCAGAGGAAAAGAGAGAAAGTAATCAGAGCTCATTTCAACTGTTTATTAGGGAAACCCTTTAAGATATGTGGGAAAGGTGCTGGAGGGGAGTTGACATATAACTAACTTAAAGCAGAACGAGGACAGGGCTTCAAAGAAAAGACATGAATATAATTTTAGGCAGAATTTAACTTAGTACTTGTTACAAATGGACCTTTAACTGCATATATTAAGTGAAATAGTGACTTCATTGAAGATAAAGGCAATATTTTGATTGATTCAGTGAGGCCAGGGTTTCACCTATGGCTCATATGATCTAATAGGTCATTGCTAATTAAGGGCGTACGTAGCCTCAGTTCTCACTGCTGGAATTAAATACTCTGAGCACCAGTCATTAAGGGAATGGGGAAGGAACTGGTCTCTCTGAAAGAGTGGTCTGGAGAAGCTGTGCTATGGATACCCTGGTAGAGCATGATATATGAAAAAGCTTTTAGCATCGTTGCCAGTATAACTCCYCCAAGATGAGAGAGAAGTGAAAGAAATGCAGCAGATCCAAGAGAGACAGTTCAACAGAAAGAAACAACAGAGTGAACATATCAGGTCAGAGAAACCTGATACAGCCATATGTGTTACTGAATTAGGGGATGGTGAGCCTGAAGAAGATTGTAAGAGCTGAAAGCTCTACATCACTCCCCAGCAATATATTGTGTGCACATTGACAAGTAGATTGTAGGCAATCACTGTCTACATATGATTTTCTGTAAGGAAAAAAATCCCTTCATTACAAGCAGGTTTGATAATATTTTTATTTCAGTTATAAAAGTCTCATTGTCTACTGAGATGTTCCCCATCTGTCCCTGCCCTCCTACCTTTTACCTAGAAAAATACATGAGAAAGGAGATGAGCTCTGTCCTGAAGATCTCAAAACTATAGATGAACATGCTCTCTAGAAAGGAAAGCAGCTGTCTCTTATTAACATGCACTGGATTCCACCAGTGTCATTAACATGCTGATGCATCTAACATAAGCCTCAAAATGCCAGGTTTCATAATTGGGCCACGAAATCTCACTCTAGGCTTGAATATGGCCTTCAAGGTCTGTATTAGAATAGGATGTTTTTCCTGCTTTTTAAAGGAGGGAAAAAATATTAAGCTTAGTTTTCTTCTTTTTTTCAAGCACTCTTTGTTTCTATATTAAAAAGGCTTTCAATTTTTAATAGTGTGTTTTGAAGGCTGTTAATCTGCTGACACGAACAAATTGCTTTTGTCGTGAGGAATGCAAGGGTGATTGTGTTCGGTGATGGGAGATGGCCCTGAACTTCATTCCATGCATTTCTTTTTCACCTGCAACACTCTACCTCTGTTACAGCAGGATGGCTGAGTAGAGCTGGGTTGTGCACCCCCATAACAGGCCTACAAAAGCAGCAGTGAGTGGACCAGTTTCCCTCCTCTTCCATGCATTGCTCTGGCTTTTATATCGATGTGTTTCTCCCCGCTCTTCTTGAAAGAAGGGGCAGGATGTGTTGCCTCAGAGGAGGATTCCAGGTTGTGGGTGAAGATGCACTAAGGAGGGCCTTCTACTGTACCTCTGTTGTCAAGGTTTTCCTCACAATTAGCTTTAAGCAGATCCAGTGTGGAGTATGCACTACATTTAGGTGTCTCCTTTTGTTGGTGAGTTGAGCGGTTGGAAGCTGTTATGGTTCTCTTCCACGTTTGTTCACCTGCTGTCCCAGGGCCCAGGTTCTTTACTGGATCATCTTCTCATCTTCTCTTTGCTTCTGTTCCCAGGTTTGGATGAGGGTATTCACATTTCCCTACCTGATGAGTTCTCAGAAAAAAACACTTGAAAACTCTGAGGCATTTAGATATTTTGGAAGTAGAGGATTACATGGATTAGAGTTACACCTGATAGGGCGTACACCTGAGAAGGCCTGAGGAGAGGAGTGTTTGCACAGGAGACCAATGAAGTTGCTTCCTACAGCCACTCATCCAAACTCTACAGATCTTCTTTTCTCCCTGTGTGTACTTTTTTAATTGCTCCACCAGAACTGTGGACATTAGTCAACTGCACAGACAGTCCCACTTTGGAACTGGTAGTGTTCAAAGGTGTGGTTTGGTAACTTGGTTTAAACTAACCTAAACTTGGACCCCTATTGRAAGGGAAGATCCTATTATGTATCTATACTTCCTCCTTTGTTCCAGCACTTGTGATACTGCTGCTTTACACTGAGCTGGGTCTGAAAACTGATCTGGCTTAAAACTCTCCCAGCCAAAAAGAGGAGGAAAAAAAAAAAAAAGTAGTTTTCAGCCATCTTGTCAAACCGCACCTGAAATGGCAATAGGGGTTCCAGCTACAAAAACATATTGCTTAGGTTGCCTACTTATCACCAGTTTTGCATCATTGAATGTTATGCATTCTTGGCCTGATATAATTGCAGCAGATTGCACACATGAACTGTTAATTATTTTATTTTTAAAACAGAAATTGCAAAACAGGAAAATAGCATTCCAACATGTTTGCTTTTGGAGCTAACCTCTCAAGGCAATCTGTTAGTTTGATAATGGTAAAACTCTCAAGCCCTTGTCTCAACAGGGTGCAGTAGGGTACCATTAAGACAGCCATCTGTTGAACATATATACTGAAGGCATGAATTGCCTCGCATTTTAGGTTTCTGACTAGTTGTARTGTAGTCGTGTTCTCTGGATACCACTGATCTGCACTGAAAAATGCATGGAAAGATCAGAGTTCAGTGAAAGGTGAGGATCCGAGTTTAGAATCAATGACTGGGAGCACTAGGTATGGAGTAGGAAAGAGATTAAACCTTTTAGGTATACGCATGTTGATAGTAAACACTGCTGTGTGGCAAGAGTTTTAACTGCTTGAGTAGCTTAGCACATCAATAGATCTGTAAAACTCCATTTGCAGACCAAGGCTACCATTATGTTGGATTGATTCATCATGATGAGCAGATAAAGCAAGTTAAATTCTATCAGAGCTTTCCTGCATTAATTTAAAAATGAGTTTAGTTGGCTCTAAATGGACATTTGTTTTAGTATCTTGAAGAACTGACTTTCCTCTCTTAAAGCAGAATAATGTATCTATATGGTGCCCTAACTTGAACAGTACATAAAGATTAGTAAATAAGACCCCATTAAAAATACTTATAATGTAAGTAACATGGGTCCCAATAGCCTTTCTAATGTCCATTAATGCTTATTCTGAGGATCAGAGCTCATTTTACTGAGCCATTTAGTCAAACCGTGTGATTATTTAGAAAGTTAATTCATGCATACTAAAATCTAGCTTAAGTAATGCAGAGGGTAGGAGGTAAAACTCTATGGAGACGATAGTCCTTTTTGTTATTTAATGATCAGCCATAATTAACTTGCAAATTTGAAATAATTAGAACAAATTAAAGGTATTTAACTTTGCCTCCCTAAAGAAAAATTCAAATTGCACCAAATGCAGCTTTAAATTATTCAAGTCTCAGAGGTCTGTGCTGGGTTTTTTTACAATGCCTTTTCTATGATGAGAATACCAATCTGCTTTTTGTCAGAAAGCATCCTATCAAGTAATTGTTCTTTGTGTCTAATAAATGACAGCTATTCTTCTCTGTAAAAGTATTTCAGTCTCTGAAGACTACACCAGCATTTCCATGGCATTTTAATTCAATAAAACAAAAGGTTAATGTTTTTCTACTTTTTAAGGAATGCAAATACTAGCAGTATTCTGTGGGTTCTGAATGACATTTAAAATTTGCCATTCAAGCTCAGCAGGGATATCGCGATATGAGGCATAGACAAAATGGCAAAATGTTCAAGGTGTGTTTTCCTTTGTTGCTGAAATATTTCAATATTCATAAGGAGGCAGTGATGCTGAGGCTTGCTTCTTTTCTGATGATACTACCTTGCCACTCCTGCCTTAGTGTGTAGATTAGGTAGGTTTTTAAGGTCTTTATTTAGCCTGTCTTCTCTGTTATGTAGTTCCAGGGAATATTATGAAAATTCATCGGATAACATAATGTCCTGCAGGACGTCCTATTAACCAAGCTATGTTTGAGTGATATGATGGATGGCTGAATTTGAAAATAGAGAAGGACCTGTCTGATCTCTTAGTCTCTCTACCTGATCCCTTTGGACCGTATGTTAGTTTTAAATTTCCCAGACTGCAATAGTCACGTCTTTGGTTTTACTCATTATTCCATAGATGAATAAGTTTGTTCTGAAATAGCTTTTTCCTCATGTTTTCTTTGCTTAATTTTGGCACATTGATAATTATTGACTTTCTTCCCTTTTTTTTTGTAAATCTCTACATTATCCTTTTTCCTCTGTTTTGTACACATCTCAGATTAAGTGTTTGTCATTTTTCAGTTTGATTCTTTATCCTTACTTGCGCAAAACTTTACAGTGAGCTTTCCTTGATTAAATACTGAAGAACCAGGCTCTAATTCATTGTTTAGTGAGCTATAAATGCCACATACACTTGCTTGTGTTATTTCCTCATAAATTAGCTCCTCTAACTTCCTCTTCATGTCTGTTTCTCTTTGAATTCCCTCTGGCATAGCGTTATCTAAACCACAACTCAGTATTCTGGAGGTAACCTCACCATCTAAAAGGTATCATAGTGAACCAGTGGAGTAAACGCTGCCTCCTCCTCCTCTACAAGACAAAGGTCACTGTCTTCACAGAAGATCCGTAGGTTGTAATTAAATGTACTTTAAAGACTCAGAAAGCATCTAAATAATGACTACCTCAAAATCTTTACATGCTGTTAATCATCCAGAAACAGAAGAATAAAATATCGAGTCCTGCATTATCATAGAAATCTGGTCAACTGGTATATCTTTAAGCCTCTTTAATCGGTTGTTAGTGTTCAAACCCACCTCTTGCTATTCTCTGGGTTTCAGGAATTAGTAGGTTAATTTCATATAATTCAAATAAGTTACTAATTTTGTCCACCATAAATTTTAATAGCACTTTGCAGTATTATTAGCAGCCATGCAGTCTGAAGCTCTAAAGTAAACGGTGGTTATTCAGAGAAGTTTTATCCAACACTTCAGCCAGTTATTACAGGTCATGAGCCATTATATAAATGTTCTGCATTAATAATACAGGAGTAATACTAATTGTCAAAGAGGCGCAGTGGGCCCTATTAAACAATGACTTATACAGCACATTGATTTGAAACTTTTAATTCAGCTATCATTTTCTGATAGGAAGATCAGATATCTGCTTTTTTCAGATGTACAGTAACTTCAGTAGTGTAATGTTTTATGTAAAAGATATTTACATCTTTATTTTGTGAATCAGTCTCCATAAAACTATATCCCAAATAATGTAAACATGTTAGTGCTCTTTGCATTGCCCATGTAAAATTGGTACTTACACAGAAAAAAAGATTTGCGTACTCTTGCATTAACTTAAGAAAGCTGTGTGTTACTCCCATGCTTGCAAGTAGAGCAGTAAAACTTGATGAAGTGTATTCCTTCCATGTGGATCATCCCAATTATATATATGTATATATGTATGTATATGTGTATATATTGACTGCATAGCAATTATAGGGCTAATGACGCATGCTTGTTGGACATCCTCATTTAAAGCAGCAGTCTTTCCCTGAGAGCAGAATGTGGAAGTAGTAGGTTGTCCTAGCAGTCAAAGTTGTAAGGGAAGTGTATGTTGATAAGGCAACAGAAGTAGTTACATTCTTCCTGTGTGCATCTGTGGGCTGTAGCATCTGTGAGATCCCAACACTTCTGAAGCTTTTGTGTAATTTGTACTGCGGTTTACTGAGAGAAAGATGATCTCTGTAACCTCCTGTCTTCCTAACCTTTTCTGAGATTGCATTGTGTCTGCAGTGACTACAGTCATGCTTGCTCCACATCAACAAATTTGCATCTTGGCTTTATCTGTGCAGGGTGTTTAAGATCATGCCTAGCCTTGCAGGAGCTGTGTTCTAACTGGTCCACATTCTCCATTGCTCTTTTGGTTAACTGTCTCTTTTTTTACTCTTTCCAAACTGTCACACTTGCTGCACTACATACTCTCTCACCAATTTCTTGGCGCATTCTCTGTCCCATTTTCATGTGCCTCTGTTTCTTTATCCTCTTCCCTTTCCCCAGTGCATCTGCTTCCCTTTTGCAAACCATGACTCCAGTTCTCTTCCCACAAATTCTTCTCTGCTTCCCCTCTTTCCTACAAAAGTGAGCATTTCTTTTAAATTACTATTTTTTCCAACCTTGCTTCTCCATGCTGGACAAAGTACTTTCTGTGTCTTGATCCCACTTGCCGTCTCCCAACCACTCAGGAAATCCAGGACCTAATGCTTTAGGCAATACTTCAGCTATCACGAGACTCCAGATATAATTGGCAAAATGTTGCCACTGTCTGCATGGATACGTTTACTGGAGCGAGGGGGGGTTTGGAGCATTGTGACATGGAAACAAGACACTCTTGCCAGGGAGCGGGATCGAGGAAAGCAGTCCTCGCCAATACCTCTTTGCAAGGTGTCCACCTGTCTCCTGTTTCCAGATCCTTGCAACCCTTGTTATTCTCGATTGTTTCTGGAAGCTCTTGCCTATGTGGGTCTTGCTTTTTGAGTGCAAGTGCTCCTTTCACAGACAACGTCAATGGCAGCAATGAGTCAGGCAGCAGAACTGAGACCCTTGTGTGCAAAACACCTCTAAATTTTAGTAATAGGAAACTGAATCATCATTCCTTTCTCTCCTTAGTTAAGCTCCTATTAACTAAGATTTCTTTAGTGTGGCCCACAACATGTATCGCCAGATAACCTGTACACTAACTGTCTTAACTAATCATCAGAGAGGTAAATTCTGCTTCAGTCTCCCTCTATAAACTTACATATGTATGATCCAAAATGTCATTTGATGTACACTTTCAAACGTTTAGCAAAGCTGCAGTGAAAGGGCAACTGTGAAGTGCCTCATGTAATAGTGTGCAACCTTTCTTTCCTCCCAGTTTGCCGGTGTTGAAATGTGAAGATTACTTTCCCAGAACACCACCAGTGAGCAAAGCCTCCAAACCACCAGGGAGCAGTGGCGAGAGCCGTTCGAGGAAGAAAACGGTTGGTTTTAGTGCAAATGTGGAAGATGGGCAAACCCTTCTGATGCAGGCCAAGAGGGAAGCCAGCAGGTCAAGGAAAGGTGAGGTGAAGCATACTGTATTGCAGCTCTGTGAGCATGCTGATGGCATTTAGAAGCTATACATATGTGTTCAGGAGTGGATAAGCAAAATGCATGATTAAAGGAAGAGGACTGCAAGTTACTTAAAACAACCCAAGAGGAGGTAGCTACGTTTAAAGTAATAGCGTAGAAAACCTTGTAAATAACAAGTGATCCTCGTGGTTGGTGTTCCTGATGGAAGGGGAAAAAATAGCCCTTTAATCTCAAAAAGCTACTTCAACAATTTTTTGCTTTCCCAGCAAGCAGAGAATAAGTGCAGTGGGGCTTGTTCTTGAAATGTAATCTTCTTCACATTCTTTTCCTCCCCAAGTAATGGCTCTACCATTACAACCTGATATTTTGCCACATAGGGATATCTGTACAACTAGAATCTATCCTTCCCTTAGCTCCGCACCTCTACTGAAGGAGCAGAGAAAGCAGCCTTTCTTAGGAAGAGAAAGGGTTGGGAACAAAAGCAGCTTGAATGTTTCACTGCCAAGCCTTGAACATAATCCATGGTTCAATTATGAGCTAGCTTGCTTTTTTTTTTTTTTTTTTAACTTGTCAGCCAGTTTGCTGTAT
>NW_020450985.1:0-996 GCF_003343035.1 Apteryx rowi
CCCCCCAGCGCTGCATGAAGCCGGTGGCACAGCACGGCACGGCATGGTGCATCCCCCCTGCACCRTCCCCGACACGCGGCGGATCCCTCCAACGCCGTCCCAGCCCAGCATGGAGCAGACGGCCTGTGTCCCCCCGGCATCCCCGTCCTCGGGGTGCCGCCCGCAGCTCCCGCACCCCTCTGCCTGCGGGCAGCCCCGGCGATGGCGTGTGCTCCTCTCCGGAGGATGCAGCCCCTCCATGGGCAATGCCGTCCGTCTGTCCCAYATCTCCCTGTCCCCTCCAGGGAGAACGTGCTGGTCCTGGACATTTTCTTCGAAGCCCTGAACTACGAGACGATCGAGCAGAAGAAGGCGTACGAGGTGGCGGGGCTGCTGGGTGAGTGCCGGGGGGGGCCAGGGGGGGCCGCAGCCACGGGGGGGGGAGCAGCTCCCTGACGCTGCCCTCCTGCCCCAGGCGACATCGGCGGGCAGATGGGGCTCTTCATCGGCGCCAGCCTCCTCACCATCCTGGAGATCTTCGACTACCTGTACGAGGTGAGGGCGGGCAGCGCGCAGCCGGGGCCCGGGCACCAGCCCCAGCATGTTCCCGCGGCTCCCGGCGCGGCGCATTCCCGCAGCTCCCGGCKYGGYGGGTTCCCGCGGCTCCCGGCTCGGYGGGTTCCCACGACTCCCCAGCTTGGCGGGTTCCCGCGGCTCCTGGCTCGGCGGGTTCCCGCCAGCTCCCGGAACGGCGGGGAACGGGCTCGGCTGGCCCCTGTCCTCCATGGGGGAGCACGGCCCYGGGCCTCCTTGACCCCCCCATCCCCATCCCCGAGCGGGCCGGGGGCTCTGACCGCCTCTGTCCCCCAGGTGTTTCGGGACAAACTCCTCAGCCTCTACAAGGACAAGAAAAGGAGCCAGCGCAGCGACAGCAGCACCCTGGTAACCGGCCCCCCCCGGCCCCGCCGTGCCCCGGGGCCAGGCGCCCCGCCAGCCCCGTCCCGGGCACGGCCCCGC
>NW_020450985.1:2256-8701 GCF_003343035.1 Apteryx rowi
CCGGCCCCGCAGCTCCGGCCCGCCGCTCCGGACCCCCCCCCGGGGGCAGCGGGGGCCCCTCCCGGCGCCCCGTGGGGCCCCGGGGGGGGGGGCTGCGTGTCCCCACCGTCCGTGTACCTGCATGTGCCGCTTGCGCCCCGCGTGCCCCCTCCCTGCTGCACTGTAGATGCGTCACAGCTCCAGCTCACCCGGTCAGGGCGCCTTGTGCATCATTAAAGATCTGTCCTGACACCGCGCCTCCCGCTGTGCTGTGCTTGGGACGGGGGGGGGACGGGGGTCTGCGCCCTCCCCGGGGCGTGCGGGATGCGGCGCTGGGGCCGGGCAGGCAGCGCTGACCCRAGCCCGCTCGCAGCACGAAGGAGCCTGCGCCAGGAGCCCCCTTCGCTCCCTGCAGCAGCAGCAGCAGCGCTGCCCAGGCGGATCCCGGGACGCTGGGCCGACAGGTCGGCTCCCACCCGCCGGGTGCACAGCCCCTCCTGCGCCTCGGAGGGACCCGGCCCCCCGCCGCAGGGCGCCCCTCCACCCCCAAGGAGGAAGGACACGGGCTCCGGGGAGAGGGAAGCTCTTTATGAAGTTAACAAATATGCACATCCACCCACGTACAGGAGCACAGTACAAAAAGAACCGAGGCGCCTTCCCCCACCCCAGGGAGCTGACACCGAGGACCCCATCTGGGCCAGGGCTGGGGGAAAGCAGGGAGAAGGGAGACAGGGAACAGGAACAGCAGCCACCCCACCCGAGGGTGGCAGGAGATCCACCCGCCAGCTCTGTGGATGCCAGGTGTCCAGGCCGGGGGGAAGGGAGGTGTCAGCAGCTCCTCCTCCGGGCTCTGAGCCTCACGCGGCTCTGCGGCAGGCCCGGGAGAGCCTCCTCCTCCTCCTCGCAGCCAGACCAGAGAGCCGGGAGCGGTCCCAATCCTCCTGCTGGGGCGTGGGAGGTGGGAGGCAGGGAAGGCAGAGCTAAGCCCCCAGCAACTGGGGCAGAACCGGGAATTGCATTTGGTTAAAAACGAGGAGATGAGGAGAGGTACTAACAAAGAAGGGCTAGTTGGAGATGTGAAGGTCGGGGCAGCCTTGGCTGCAGTGACCATGAGRTGGTGGAGTTCAGGATCCTGCGAGGAGCAGGCAGGGCAATAAGTAGGATCGCAACCCTGGAGTTTAGGAGAGCAAACTTTGGCCTCTTCAGGGACCTCCTTGGAGGAATCCCATGGGTTAGGGCCCTAGAAGGAAGGGGCGTTCAAGAGAGCTGGATTCAATTCAAGCATCACTTCCTCCAAGCTCAAGATCAGTGCATCCCTATGAGTAGGAAGTCAAGCAAAGGAGGCAGGAGACCTGCATGGATGAGCAAGGAGCTCCTGGCAAAACTCAACCAGAAGAAGGAAGTATAGAGAAAGTGTAAAGGGGAACAGGCCGCTTAGGAGGAATATAGGAACGTTGTCAGAGTATGCAGGGATGCGACGAGGAAGGCTAAGGCCCGTTTGGAATTAAATCTGGCCAGAGATGTCAAGGACAACAAGAAGGGCTTCTTCAAATACATCAGTAGCAAGAGGAAGACTAGGGAGAATGCGGGCCCGCTGCTGCATGGGGTGGGTGCCCTGGTGACGAAGGATGCAGAGAAGGCAGAGTTACTGAATGCCTTCTTTGCTTCAGTCTTTACTGCTGAGGCCAGCCCTCAGGAACCCCAGACCCTGGAGACAAGAGAGAAAGTCTGGAGAAAGGAAGACTTTCCCTTGGTGGAGGAGGATCGGGTTAGAGAGCATTTAGGCAAACGTGACACCCACAAATCCACAGGCCCTGATGGGATGCACTCACGAGTGCTGAGGGAGCTGGCGGATGTTATTGCTAAGCCACTCTCCATCATCTTTGAAAGGTCATGGAGAACAGGAGAGGTGCCTGAAGACTGGAAGAAAGCCAATGTCACCCCAGTCTTCAAAAAGGGCAAGAAGGAGGACCCAGGGAACTACAGGCCAGTCAGCCTCACCTCCATCCCTGGAAAGGTGATGTAGCAGCTCATCCTGGAGGCCATCTCCAAGCATGTGGAGGACAAGAAAGTGATCAGGAGTAGTCAGCATGGCTTCACCAAGGGGAAACCATGCTTAACCAATCTGATAGCCTTCTATGATGGGATGACTAGCTGGGTAGATGAGGGGAGAGCAGTGGATGTTGTCTACCTTGACTTCAGCAAGACTTTCGACACTGTCTCCCAGAACATCCTCATAGACAAGCTCAGGAAGTGTGGGCTAGATGAGTGGACAGTGAGGTGGATTGAGAACTGGCTGAATGGCAGAGCTCAGAGAGTTGTGATCAGTGGCACAGAGTCTAGTTGGAGGCCTGTAGCTAGCGGTGTCCCCCAGGGGTCAGTACTGGGTCCAGTCCTGTTCAACCTCTTCATCAATGACCTGGATGAAGGCACAGAGTGCACCCTCAGCAAGTTTGCTGACGATACAAAACTGGGAGGAGTGGCTGATACACCAGAGGGCTGTGCTGCCATTCAGAGGGACCTGGACAGGCTGGAGAGGTGGGCAGAGAGGAACCTCCTGAAGTTCAACAAAGGCAAGTGCAGGGTCCTGCACCTGGGGAGGAATAACCCCATGCACCAGTACAGGTTGGGGGTTGACCTGCTGGAAAGCAGCTCTGCGGAGAAGGACCTGGGAGTGCTGGTGGACACCAAGGTGAGCATGAGGCAGCAATGTGCCCTTGTGGCCAAGAAGGCCAATGGTATCCTGGGSTGCATCAGGAAGAGTGTTGCCAGCAGGTGGAGGGAGGTGATCCTGCCCCTCTCCTCAGCCCTGCTGAGGCCACATCTGGAGTGCTGGGTCCAATGCTGGGCTCCCCAGCACAGGATGGATGTGGCACTACTGGAGCAAGTCCAGCGAAGGGCTACAAAGATGATGAGGGGACTGGAGCATCTCTCTTATGAGAAAAGACTGAGAGAGCTGGGCCTGTTCAGCCTGGAGAAGAGAAGGCTGAGAGATCTTACTAACATGTACAAGTATCTTAAGGGAGGGTGGCAAGAGGATGGGACCAGACTCTTTTCAGTGGTGCCCAGCGACAGGACGTGAGGCAACGAGCACAAACTGAAACACAGGCAGTTCCATCTGAACATGAGGAAAAACTTCTTTGCTGTGAGGATGACAGAGCACTGGAGCAGATTGCCCAGAGAGGTTGTGGAGTCTCCTTCTCTGGAGATATTCAAAACCCGCCTGGACGCGATCCTGTGCAACGTACCCTAGGTGACCCTGCTTGAGCAGGGGAGTTGGACTAGATGATCTCCAGAGGTCCCTTCCAACCTCAACCATTCTGTGACTCTGAAAAACCTAATAAATACCAGGAAGGGGCTATGGTTCTGGGGTGCTGGCACCCTGCGCCTCACCTCGCGTCCCCCGTCCCACCCGCCGCCACGGGGGGCCGTCCCCTCCCCAGCGCCCCCAGGAGCATGCCAGGAGCCTGGGGCGCTGCCCCACAGCTCAGCGCGGGGAGCGGGCCCGCGCTCGGGCCGCCTCTAGGGAGGGCAGAAGTCTGTGAAGTAGGGGTGCTGCAGAGCCTCCTCTGCCGATATTCGCTGCACGGGGTTGCACTTCAGCAGGTTCTGAGGGCAGCAAAAGAAGGGAGGTGAGGCCAAGGAGAGGATGAGCCGCGGGCTCTGCCTTCCCCGCAACCTCGCCACCGGCAGCCCAGAAACAGGCTTGGGGCCTAAGGGAGCCTGCGGGCTGGAGAGACACGGCAACCTTTCCCTCTGCGCGCACTGGGGTTCCCAGAGCAGCCTGGCCTCCGGCTCCCCCATCCACGTCAGCAGGGAGAAGGGCGGATCGGCTGCTCGTACCCTACGAACAGCGCAGCAGTGACGCGGGGTACGAGGCAGCCTAGAGACCGTGGGGAGAGACATCAAYCGCCTTAAGAAGTCAAGACTCCTTCTCCCTGCTCTGAAATCATCGCGCAGCCACCTGCACCGAGGGCAGGGAAGGACACGGGATAACGCTCACCTGCAGCAGGTCCCGGCCAGTCGCGTTCAGCTTAGGTACCACGTTCACCAGAGACGTCGTGGCAGGGTACATGGGGTACGGCTGAGGAGAGACAGGCATGAAACGCGGGTGCTGAGCCCGCCACCCCGTCCCCTCCCCTCCACCGCCACCTGCGGCTCACCTTGTAGTCTGGCAGCTTGGCCATCGCCGGCCACTGCTCCTCTGTGGGCGTTCCCAGCAGCGTGGGGACAAAAGCAGTCAAGGGCCACCTCTCTAGCCTGTGCCCTGGAGCCTCTTCAGCCAGGGGAAGCGACCTCTGCTCCAGCCACGAGACCAGACCTCCCAGTTCCCACACCAGCAGGAGTCCTCCCAGCCCCAGCCACGGAGACCCATGCGTCCGAGCACACGTGGTCCTGGCACAGCTCTCCTCCCGCGGCCTTACCCAGGAGAAACAGACGGCACCTTTCTCCCACCACAACCCCAATCGCAACGCCAAAAGGATATCGGAAAATCCTTTTCAGCTGGTCGTCTACGTCATTCCCCGGGAACAGGGGCCGCCCAGCATTAGCCAGCTCTAGGGAAAGAGAGAAATGGGATGAGCCCTGGAGGCCCTGCAGCCCTATTCTCCTTGTGGGACGGAGCCCCCCGCAACAGGAACTGCCCGGCCCGGCTACCTGCAAAGATGCAGCCAGCTGACCACATGTCTATGGAAGTGGAGTAGAGCTTGGCACCGAAGAGCACGTCTGGGGGCCGATACCACAGAGTGACGACCTGCGCAGAGGGACAGAGACGAGGACTGCATTCCCCCGCTGATCTGCGGGTGCTTCCTCACGCATCAGCTCCGTCAGCCCTCGTGTCTAGCAGAAGCTGGACGGGAGCACRTCCAAGCTGCCCAGGCACATGGCCTAACAGCTCCTGCTAGAAGAGCAGATCTCCTGCAGCCTGGACTGCTGGGGAGAGGCAGGGCCGGCCCAAGGGCAGYGTGAGGGGCACCACACTGCAGGGAAGGGGGCGAGTCGCACTAGGGGAGCAGCGAAGCAGCATTCGCTGCTCAGCCAACGCGGTCCCCAAGGAAACGTTGTGCTGCAAGGAACAGGGGAGCTGCTCAGCGAGGTGGGGACTATGATGTTCTYCTCCAAGAGAAAGCCTACAGTGAAAATCACACAAATTTCCCAACTCACCTCTGCGGAGTAACAGCGCACAGGGATGCCGAAGGCCCGGGCCAAGCCAAAGTCAGCCAGTTTGAGTTCCCCATTCTGCAGTGAAAACACAGYATCAGCAGGACTTCATAAGAGACGCTCAGGCCCTGCTGCCTGCCACGTGCCTTGGAGCCAAGCAGCAGTTATTGCTCCAGACCCTTCCCCCTTTCTCCTTGACCAAAAAGATAACAGCGAACAAGACAGAGCTGCAAACTGCTGACAGACACGTGCTCCCCCAATGTAACGTCCTGCTTGGTTCAGCGGGGATGTCTCATTCCCAAGTGTGCAGCCCGACCCGTGATCCACTCCCCTCGCCCCCAGGCCCTGGCCCGCTCACTCACTCTGTTAATGAGAAGGTTCTGGGGTTTGAGGTCTCTGTGCAGGACGTTGCGGCTGTGGCAGAAAGCAAGTCCCTTCAGCAGCTGGTACATGAAAGACTGAAGAAGAGAGCACGGAGCTGAGCAGGACACATCAGCCYGTGCAACGCCACCATCTGACTCTCACAGTGCGTTCTTGATAGTCCTAGACGTGGCAGCTAGCGCAGGAAAAGCACCATTTCCTCCCAAGGGATTCCCAGAGTCCCCCACGCCAAACACACCTTGACAATCTCTGGATCCAAGTCCCCGTTGCAGCTATCGAAGTATTTCTTCAGGTCCTAGGAAGAGGAAAGCAACGCCTGTGTGAGAGCGCAGCAGAGACGCGGCGCTCCGGGCCGCGCTAGCAGGTGCCGGCCTTGGCGCTCCCGGCTGGCTCACCTGGTCGCAGAACTCGAACACCAGRGTCAGCTTCTTGTCGCTGTGCAAGACGTCGTGAAGCCTGGAAGAGGAAGGGCAGCCCCGTGACTCCGGGAGCCTCCGGGGTGCGCGGTGCCAGGGGAAGAGGGGGACAGCGCTTCCAAGGGGAGCGCCGCGGCAGGGGCGGGCTGCTCGCCCCCGGCGCTGTGCCGGCCGCCGAGGGCCCAGCCCGGCGGAGGGTCCCCGTCCCGCCCCGTCCTTGCCTGACGATGTTCTTGTGCTTGAGCTCCTTGAGGAGGCAGATCTCGCGCAGCGCCGAGCTGGGGACGCCCTGGGCAGAGAGCAGAGGAGAGGGGAGCGCAGCGGGGTGCAGGGCGGCGCCGCGGAGGGGCAGGGCACGGGGCAGCCCGCCGCCCCCGGCCGCCCCTCACCTCGTCGTCGTCGTCCAGCCGCACCCGCTTCAGCGCCACGATCTCGTGCGTCTCCCGGTTCTTGGCCTTGAACACCGTCCCGTAGGTGCCTGCGGGCAGCCGGGTCACTGACGAACCGGC
>NW_020450985.1:9651-16581 GCF_003343035.1 Apteryx rowi
GGGCGGGAAGCGGCGCCGGGTTTGCGGGCGGGCGGCCCGCCGAGCCCCGCCGCTCCGGACACCCCCCCCTGCCGGGCGCGACCCGCCCCTGGGGCGAAACCCGGGGGTTTCCGCGCCGCCCGGCAGCGTTTCCGCGCCGGCAGTCGCCCTTCTCCTGGGGGGGCGGAGGGCGGGTTGCCCGGGGGGGCTCCGCGGGCGGCGGGAGAGCAGCGACCTTCCCGCCGCAGCGGCTGAGCCCTCCTCGTTCCCGTGTCTTTCAGCGCCTGTGGCGTGGCCCGAGGCGGCTCGACGCCCTGCCCTCGCCGCGCCTGAGCCCGACCCGGAGCCCCCGGACAGGTGAGACCCTGCGGCGAGACCGGGGACGGGACCCCAGCGCCTGGCGGGATGCGGCTGTCCGGCACCGCGGCCGGCTCCCGGCTTCGAGGCTGCCCGGAGCGTCCCGCGGCTCGGCCGGCTCCCGGCTTCGAGGCCGCCTGGAGCGTCCCGCGGCTCGGCCCGCCGCAGCCCCCCGGCTCTCCTCCGGCTCGGTTGCGAGGCGCTCGCCGGGGAGCTGCGATGGCCCGTGCTGGGTGGCGAGCGGCGCTGCCCCGTGCGTAACGCCGCCAGGGTTGAGCAACGCCGGGCGCGGGTCCAGCCCGATTACGCCTCCTCGTTAACGCGCTGATGCGGGTTCCCGCTCCCTCGGACACGGTTCCCAGGGCAGGTGCTGTGCGGCCGCGTCGGCAAGGTGGGAAGCGGGCGGCTCCYGGCAGCGACCGTCTCCGTGGGACCGTTGCCTGTTCCTGGGCTGTTGGCACGGGACCGGGAAGGGCCGGTCCTGGGAAGGACCCAGCTGCCCGCGTCTCTCCCACGGACTGGCTCTGTTTTGGTTTCCACTCTGGTGCGGGAGCAGGGCTCCTCCGGGTGGGCCGTGGCGGTCGCTTGGTGGTGGCGGGGGCCCTGTCCGGTGCCCGGGCTGCGGGGGGGGGTCCGTGCTCCCACGCGGGCTGGTTCCCCCTTGCGGCCCCCGGGCTGCCGCTGGCCGCCGGCCGCGGGGTCCCGGCGCCTGTCAGGGCGATTAGCCCCGCGCCCGTCAGGCGGCAGGGCGCCCGGCCCCGCTCGCCCGCTCTTCAGGGTCGCTGCGCCGCTTCAAGCRGCTGCCACGAGCGCGGGGATTTCATCGCCCTAACAACTCTCCCGGCAGCCGGCGGCTTCCCGCGGCGGCTTTTCCGGCCCCGGCGGGCTGTGCCCGCTCCCGTAGCGCGCCGTGGGGCAGCTCCCGCGCGGGCAGCGACGTCGGTGCTCGGGGGGAGCCGGGTGCTGCTGGAGACCCGAGGGGGGTTTTGAGCGGGGAGGTGTCAAACCGCCCAGCGCCTCCTGCGCCCGCCGTCCCGTCCCATCCCATCCCGTGCGGAGAAGGGCCGGGGGGAGGCTGTCGCGTCCCTGGAGCCGGGCTGGTGGCCCAGCCCCAGATGCTCCACGCCGACCCCGTGTCCGAGCGCAGGCGGCGGGTGCCGGGTCCRGCCGTCCCCCGGGGAACGGTGCCGGCCAGCGGAAGGGAGGGGACCCTGGGAGCCGCGTCCTGGCCGGGATTCCCAGGCCGAGCCGCGGGGATAATGAGCCTGGCCRCGGCCCCCGCGGGGCCCTGGGACGCAGCCCTGTCATTAGAGGGGAGCGGATCGCCGCACGGGCCGGGCGCGCTGCCCGACTGCGCGGCGCCGGAGCCCGGCGGGGGACAGCGGGCTCCCCAGCTTGCAGCCGTCGGTCCCGCGAGCGTGGGACCCACGCCGGGGGCTGCCCCCCGCGCAGGGTCCCTGCTGCCGCAGCAGCCCGGCCGGGCCTGGCACACGTCCTCCCCTCCCGCGCGGCAGGTGAGCGCTTCGCGCTGTCGTGCAGCCGCGGGCTTAGTTTCCTCCTCGGCCACCGCTCCGTCCGCCTTGGCGGGAGCAGCGCGGGGCCCCTCTGCGGGGAGCCGGGCTCGCGGCCCCGGCCGGCGCTCGCCTCTCGCCGGCCCCTGCGCCCAGCGGGAGCCGTGCCGCCGCCGCGCGAGCTGCGCGCAGAGGTGTGGCTGCCTCGGTAACAGTTACTGGGACTTGGCACTCGGAGCTTTGTTTGGATAAAGTGGCCTGTTACAGACTTGCCGAAACAAAGAGTCTCGCTGCTGCCGCTTTTTTTCTTTCGCACCAGTATAAAAGCTCCCGGCATCGGCCGGGCGCTCGCAGCTCGGAGCCGCAGCCGGGCAGGGAGCAGGCAGCTCCGCCGTCCGGCCCCTGCCTCGTGCCGGCCCCGCTCGGAGCGAGCCCCGCGGCGGGCGGCAGCAGGCAGAGCCCGCGGGGAGCGGGGCGCCGCAAGGCCGGTTCCCCTTCCCGGGACGACGTCCGCAGCCCGGGCAGGCCCCGGCGGCACCGGAGCCGCGGCCCTGCGGGATCGCCGTGCCATGGGGTGAGTGGAGGGGCAGATCCGCCCACCCCTGCCCCCCGGGGTGGGGGGCAGCCCCGCCGGTGACGGTGCCGAGCGCGGGGCTGGGCACCGAGGGGCTGGTGCCGGTGCGACGGGGCGGCAGGAGGGGGCGGCTCTGCCGGCTCCTTCCCCGGCGCCGCGGCCAGGCAGGACCTGGGCAGGGAACAGCCGCCGTGACCGAGGCGAGCGGAGCGGCGGGAGCTTCCCCCCGCGTCCAGGCGCCTCCGCGGGCTGCAGCAGGGATGGTTCCCGCTCTGCAGCTTCCCCAGCCGGTGCGCGGTGCTCCGGAGCCGGTGCAGGGTCCCGCRGGCTCTGGGGCCGGTGCGTGGTGGCGGGGTGACAGCAGAGCTGGCAGGCAGCGGTGCGCAGGGGTGGTGGGAGCCCGTCCGCGAGGAGCRAGCTGCCCGGCGGGATCCATCCGGCCGAGGCTCTCCGCTCGCAGCGGCCGTCCCCGGCAGCCGAGCGCAGCCCGGCCGGGCTCCCCCCCTCCCCGTGCCGGTCCCCAGGGCCGCGGCGGTGGCACCGCGTGTGGGCGTACGCGCAGAGCAGCCGCCGTGATTCATCCCCCGGATCCGGTTGTTTTGAGGTCACCAAGCGGGGGGAGGAGGGATATTTTTGGTGGCGGCTTCCAAACTTGCAGCGTCTAGAAAATCTTTGCTGGCGCGGGAGCCTTGGCGAGGGCGGCCGCGGCGCTCCCGGGCCGGCGGGCAGCGGTGCGTCCGGCGCCGCGGCCCCGCTCCCTCCGAGGCGCCCGCGGTAGCTGCAGCGGGATGGGGGGGGGCGGCAGGGGCTCCCTCGCGATGGAGGGGGGGCGCGTTGGGGGCCCGGAGCGGAGCAGCAGCGAGCCGGACCCGGCGCCCCGGGGCCCCTCTTGGTGGGAAGGCGGCAGCGCCTGGCGCCGTCGGGGGGGGGGCGGATGGGGCTTTGCCGCGGGGCAGAGCAGGTGCGGTGCTGGCCGCGCCGCCGCGCTGGCTCCTGGGGGCCCGTCCTGCCCGGGCCGGCTCCTCTTGGCTCCTGCACCTGGAACATTAGAGCCCCTGAGGAATGTCCTGGATGAGGAGCAGCCGCGGGGATTAGCGCTCGCTCCAACCAAATTCCTCCTCTTCCTCCTGCCGGAGCGGGCCAAGGGGGCGGGAACCGCTGAGCCGGGGGCCGTGCGGTGTCCGAGCGCAGTGCGTGGCCCCGCTCTCCCTGCCGCCGCTCCTCGCACCCGCTGCAAGCCGCGTCTCCGTCCCCGTGTGCTCCTGCGGGCCGCTGTCCCCCGCCGTGGCGCCGGCCCGGTGCCGGCAGCGCTTCCTTCCAGGCTCGTTGCGAAAGGGCCGCGAGCAGGCTGCAACGAGCCTTCGGCGTCCGGCTTATCCGTCTCCACCCGCGCCGCGTCCCTGCGCCGTGGCCCGTCCCCGGCGGAGGACACGTGCAGCGCGGCCGTTCCCGGGGCCGTCGGCTCTGCGGCTCCCATGCCGCAGCCCCGGCGCTGCTCCGCGCCGGCCTGGGGAGCCGGTCCGCCGCCCCCTCGCGCTGCCGCGGGCTCCCTCGGGTGCTGAGCTCCACTGGTGCCGCCCCGGAGCCGCGGCCGCAGCGTGGCACAGTTGCGCGGCATCCGGCTCGCGCCTGGGCAGCGGGAAGCATCGCCGCGGGCGTCTCCGCCGCAGGGTGCTGCCGCCGCCGCGGGAGCAGCCCTTCCCTGGCGGGCATCCCAGGACTCCAAGCAGTCCCTGCTTTGGTGACAGCCTGCGGCACCGGGCGGAAAGCACAGACCCGTGCTCTGGCTCCGTGGGGATGGGAGCCGGCTCTGCCGCCCCGAGCGTGCCTGGAGCCAGCAGTCCCGCGCCAAGGCCGGCTTGCAGCAGCCCTGCTCCCGGGCGCAGCCGAGCTCTGGTATCCGCCTGTGCGGCCGGCCGGGCACCCRGGCTGCTGCCGTCCCGCTCAGACCTGCCCCTCCCAACGCTGCCGTAGGTCCCCGTGGGACCCTCACCTCGGCACAGGGATGCTCCGTGTCTGTTGGCGATGGGGAAGGCGCAGCATCGCTGCTGGCGATTCACGGGGTCTTAGGGGCGGCAGCGGGGAGACGTCAGGGAGAGCCAGCGTGCGGGGAGCGCCGACGTCCCGCGTCAGCCGTTCCCATCCCTTCCTCCGGCCCCGCGTGGGAGCGGCGCTCCTCGCAGCCAGCCTGGCGTGGGTCGCGGCACCCAGCACCTCTCCCGGGCAGGAGCCTGCGGCCCGGGGAGCGCCGGCTCCGAGCGGGCGCTGGGGCTGCAGCCCCGTGGGCACCCAGGCCGGCACCGCCGGTGGTGCGGCAGAGCCGAGCCGAGCCGAGCCTGCAGCATCCCGTCGCGGTGTCCGTGCCGCATGGAGAGGCTTCTCGCTCGYGGCGTGCTCCTCGGGCGGAGGCTGAGGGTTTGGGGGCAGACTTGCTGCCCCGGGGCAGGGCTCGGGGAGCACCGGCGGAGAGGGGCGCAGCCCGCCTGCATCGGGGCTCAGCCCCAGGAATCCAGCCTGGAAGCAGGCACGACGGGCGGGTCGTGCGCCAGGGCTTGCTGTCGTCGTGACTCCTTTGTCCCTGAGCCCAACAAAAACCAGGGGTTTGGTTAAAAAGCCGGCTGCGTGCACGTGTGTGCACGGCACCCGCACGGAGCGCGCGTTGCAGAGCACCCGGAGGCAGGGGGAGGACGGCAGCGCCGGCCGTGCCTGGAGGCAGCGCCGCGGTGCCTCGGCACGTGCGCTCGGCCGCAGCCCCTCGGGGAGGGACGGAGCGAGCGTCGCGCTGGGCCCGTGCTTGGGGATCGGCTCCCTGCTGCCGCCGCCTGTTCCCGGCTGGGCGATGCCGGGCGGGAGCTGCCGGCGGCGGGCGCGGGGTGAGGTGCGGCGCGGGAGCCGGGAGCCCCGAGGGGCTGCTGCCCCCTCGCAGCGTCGAGGCAGGACGGGCAGCTCTGCCCTCGCCAGCCCCCGGCTGCCGTTTGCGGAGCCTCCGGCAGGGCCGCGGACGGAGATGCCCCGAGTCTCCGCCGGCGCCAGGAGCGGAGCCGGCGCTGCCTCTCGTTGCAGACTGACCGCCGCGGACTCGCGGTGCGAAGCCGGGGCAGCCCGCAGCCGTCTCCTCGCTTCCCGGCCCTGCCCAATCCGGCCGGCCCCACGCCCCTGCCCTCCCGGCAAGCCGGCCGGTCCGCGGGCGCCTCCGCGGGAGCGGGGCTGCGGGCAGAGCGGCCCCTCGGGGGGGGAGCAGCTCCCGGGACGCCCGCGGCCGGTCCCGCGACGTGCCGGGTGTGGTGCCGGCCGGCCGCGACGACGATGCCCTGTAATCATCTTAGGCGGGATCAGGCAGGCAGGTCGGGGCTCGTCCCTGGAATGCGACTGCAGCGCCGGGGCGGGAGCAGCCGAGCCGGCTCACGCACAGGCAGGCGCTGATCGGAGCCAGCCGGTAATTAATGGAGCAGAGCGGTGTTGGCAGCCCTATCTCCGTATCTGCGGACCTGCCCTGCTTATCTGAGCTGGATTGTTCCCTCCGAACAAGAGCCCATTGTGCTGCCCGTGGAAGCCCTGGGAAAAGGAGCACATGGCACGCTCCGGCCCGGCTCCCGYGTGCAGGGCCCCGCTCCGGCCCTGTCCCACCTGCCGGCCCGGCCCGGCCCCGGCATGCTGCCGCGGGAGCGCGCGGCCCGGAGCTGGGCTCCTGCCCGAGGCAGCGGGGTCCTGCTCCCGCTCCGCGGTGCAGAGCCGGTGCAGCGGGAAGGGGACCCGGGCGCCCTGCGCGCGCTGCAGGCAGCCGGTGCCCTCGAGGAGCCGGCGGCTCCGCCTGGGCCATTGGGCCGTGCCGGCGGCGCCCGGGCAGCTGGCTGACGTGGGCATGGCRCTCCGGCCCCCCGGCACCAGCCGAGTCCTCCCCGCCAGCCCCATCCTTCACTGCGGCTTCGGAAGGAGGGTGGCCCCGTGCCCGGGGTCCCCAGCAGGTTCTCCGGCGGGACGCGGATGCCTGGAGCCATGCGGGTGCCGGCAGCACGTTCCTGGGCTGTGGCAGGCGCGCGGACAGGCGGAGCTGCAGCRGGGCAGCCCTGCGCCGGGAAGCCGYTAATCRTGCCGGCTTATCGGGATCAGTTACTCAAACATCCTCCTGTCCCCAAGGGAGGCTCCTATGGGCCAGGGGCACTGGGAGCTCCCGGGGAGGAGCCATCCCAGCCTGGAGCGAGGCTCCCGGGAGCTCCCAGGAGGAGCCATCCCAGCCTGGAGCGAGGCTCCTGGGAGCTCCCAGGAGGAGCCGTCCCAGCCTGGAGTGAGGCTCCTGGGAGCTCCCAGGGAGGAGCCGTCCCAGCCTGGAGCGAGGCTCCCGGGAGCTCCCGGGAGGAGCCATCCCAACCCAGAGCGAGGCTCCCAGGAGGAGCCATCCCAACCCGGAGCGAGGCTCCTGGGAGCTCCCAGGGAGTAGCCGTGCCAGCCCGGAGTGAGGCTCCCGGGAGCTTCCCAGGGAGGAGCCATCCCAGCCCGGAGTGAGGCTCC
>NW_020450985.1:16681-21478 GCF_003343035.1 Apteryx rowi
GAGGCTCCCGGGAGCTGCCCGGGAGGAGCCATCCCAGCCTGGAGCGAGGCTCCCGGGAGCTGCCTGGGGAGGACCCGTGCCAGCCCAGAGCGAGGCTCCCGGGAGCTTCCCAGGGAGGAGCCATCCCAGCCTGGAGCGAGGCTCCCGGGAGCTGCCCGGGAGGAGCCGTGCCAGCCCGGAGCGAGGCTCCCACGCGCGCAGGCTCTGGAGCCGGCAGGCAGTGCCGGGGCTGGCGCGGGCGAGGATGCTCCTGACTCAGGCCTGGCTCGTGGGCTCCTTTTCCRGGACGGGCACAGGCTGCCGCGCGGTTTCCACCCAGGCTGCCCGGCTCTCCTTGGCGGCTGACTCAGCCGCCGGCACGGAAAGCAGAAGTGCCCGGCGCCCGGCCGCGCGTCACCCTTTCCGGTGGGGTCAGGCCCAGGGCTCCTGGGTCCTGGATCTGATGGCGAGAGCTTGGCCGTCCACGCGGCACCGGGGACGGCACGGCCGCGGAGCCAGGCGGAAGGGCCGGCGGGACCGGGGGCTGCGCGGGGCCGGGTGCGGAGCCCCCTCCCGGGGGACGGGCGCTCACGGCTTGCCCCGGCGATGTGGCGCTGGGACGGTGGGCGGCCGGGACCGTGCGCCATCCCCGGCTCCCCGGCACCGGGAGCCCGTGAGAACGCGGCTCAGGGCCGCTTCCCAGCTCCGCTTTCCTGGAGAACAATCCCAAATGTGTTTACGAGGCTCTAATCCCTGCAGGATTAAGCACACGGAGCTGCTTAGGGCTGGGGAGCGGCGAGCGCGCGCCCGTCCCGGACCCCGGCACGTGCCGGCAGCCGCAGCGGGGACCCGGCACCGCATCCCCGGCAGCGGGGCGGCACCGACCCACGGGCTCGGCCGCCCGAGCAGGGTGCCGCCGTCGTGGCTCCGCGGCGAGGCTGGGCGGTGCGAAGGCTCTGCCCTGCTGGTTTCTCCCCGCTCCTCGACACCTCCGGCCGCCTTCCCCCCCCATCCCGATGCCCCGGCCCTGGCTGCTCCCAGCAGCATCTCGCCCGCGTGTCCCGCTTGCGGGGATGTGCAGGGCGGCGGGGACCGGGCTGCGCCGAGCGCGGGGTCCCGGCTGTGCCCCGTGCAGGGACAGGACCCTCCGCACCTCCCCGGGGTCCTGCCGGACCTGGGAATGGGATTTGAGGGACCCTGCTCCGCCAGTTTCCGCAGCTGCAGCTCCGGGGAAGCTGCGCTCCGGGGCCAGGGCTGCTGCGGGCTGCACCGGGCAGGGAGGTGGCCCACGGCCACAGCCGGCCTGGCCCGGCTCGGCACGCGGTGCCCGGAACAGGACCGGCTCGCCTCGGCACACGGTGCCCAGGACCGGCTCAGCCCGGCTCGGCACGCGGTGCCCGGAACAGGACCGGCTCGCCTCGGCACACGGTGCCCAGGACTGGCTCAGCCCGGCTCGGCACACGGTGCCCGGAACAGGACCAGCTCAGCCCGGCTCGGCACACGGTGCCCAGGGCTGGCCTGACTGCAGCGGAGTGAGGCTGCGGAGCAGGCCCAGGCTGGGGCTCCGCATCCATCCCGTCCGTGCCATCGCGTGCCTGCGCCCGGCCGGCGGGCCAGCGCGGGGGAGTGGCAGCCGCGGGCTGCGGCTTGGCGGGCGCCCCGGGAGAGCGGCGCGGCAGGTCGGCTAATCCGCGCTTGCTCCGCTGGAATGTGGAAGTTCTGGCTCCGGCCCCGGCCCCGGCCTGGGCGCAGGGATTAGGGAGCAGCCGGAGCCGGCAGAGCCGAGCCGAGCAGCCCGCTGCGGAGGGAGCGCCGTGCCGGCCGTGGCCTCGTGTGCGCCGAAGGTACCGTCCTCAGCCGCGGCAGCAGTGTCCGTGGGTGCGTGGGGGCCGCTGCCAGGGCCGGCCGCGGGACGCCCCGGTGCCGGTGGGTGCCGGGGCGGCATTGCCTCGTGCGCGGCCGCGTGTGGGGGAGCCGATGCTGGGGCTCTGGGCTCTGCCTCCCTCCTGCCCGGGGATCCGCGGAGACCTCGGCACGTGCGGGCGCGCGGCCCGTGCGGCACCGCGACCCGGTGCCCTGCCGCGCTGCGGGGACGCGGGCGCTGCCGCGGCAGGAGGCTCCGCGCCGGCTGCGGTGCCGGCGAGGCGGGAGGTGCCCTCGTGCGCCGGCCGGCGGCAGCGTGCAAACACCGGCCTTATCTGCGTCGTGCCTGCCCCGGCCGCGCCGCGCCGCGCCGCGCTGCCAGGGGATGAGCTCCGGCCTGGCCAAGGGCGCGTGGCGGCCGTGCCGGAAAAAGCCGCAGCCTCTGGAAAACCCCCGGCCGTGGAAACGGCGGCTCACGGCCGGCAGCTTCCACCCTGCTGGGAGGAGCCGCTCCTCCGGGACGAGGAGCCGGTGCTGGGGCCACCGGGAGCCCTGCGGGCAGCAGGGTGCGCGGGATCCCAGCYGCCGAGCACCTGCCCGGCCCTGCCGGCAGCCCAGGCAGGGGGCTGCTCCGGAGCCTCCCAGGCCCCGGGATGGGGATGGGGGTGGCAGGAGGGTGCCGTGCCGTGCCGTGCCCTGCCGGGTGAGTAACCCGCGTGAGGCGCAGTCATGCACTCGGGCCCCTCCGTCACGTGGGGCCCCCTCCGGAGACGATAAATCCGGGGCGGCGGCRKYGGYGGCGGACGGGTCAGCCCGGCGCCGGGGACCGGCCGAGGGCAAGTGTGGGTGCAGATGGAGGGCGGGATGGGGCCGGGCCGGGGCGCGGGGCCGAGGGCAGCGGTGGCTCGGGGCTGGACTTGGGGCACCGGGGGCAGCAGCAGGGCCATCCCGGGCCCCATCCCGGCCCCATCCCATCCCGGCCCGGGCGCTGCTCTCGCAGCCCTCRTCTTGGCCCCGCTCTCCCGCTCGGCCCCGCGGCCAAGACAAACCGCGCTGGAGCCGGTCCCGGCGCGCGGACCGCTCCTCTGTTGTCTTTTCCCCGGGCCCCGGGTCAGCCGCAGGGAGCGGCGGCCCCCGGCCAGCCCCCGCCCCGGCTCCGCTGCTCGGGGGCAGCCACCTGGCGCCGCGGCCGTGCCGGGCCGGGCCGGGCTGTGCCGTGCCGCCCGGCTATGCCGGCTCTGCGCCGTGGATGCTGCTGCAACCGTGGCCATGGCCATGGCCATGCTCAGCCCCCCCCCGCTCCTCCCCCAGGTTATGCTGCCCCACCACGGTCCTCTGAGCCCCCGCGAGAAGGAGAAGGGCTAAGCGGGCCCGGCCCGGGCCCCGCCGCCGCCGCCGCGCCATGAGCCGCTCGCAGGTGTCCTCCGAGATCCACCACATCGTCTCGTCGGCCTTCGAGAGCGTAAGTGCCTCCGCGGGGCGCCGCCGGCTCGGCCCCTGCCGCTGCCGCTGCCACTGCCGCTGCGGCCCCTCGCGCCCGCCGTGCCCCGGCGATGCAGCCGGCGGGGTGGGAACTGCAGCGGGATCGGCCCCACGGCCGCCCCAGGGACATGGCACGGCCCTGCTGGGCATGCAGGACCAGAGGGCTGCCATGGGGCTGCCTGGCCCCATTGCACGRCCGTGGGGCAGGGCTGCATGACTCCAGCCCCATTGCACGGCCATAGGGCAGGGCTGCAGGGCTCCAGCCCCATTGCACGGCCGTGGGGCAGGGCTGCATGACTCCAGCCCCATTGCACGACCATAGGGCAGGGCTGCAGGGCTCCGGCCCCATTGCACGGCCGTGGGGCAGGGCTGCAGGGCTCCGGCCCCATTGCATGGCCGTGGGGCAGGGCTGCGTGGCTCTGGCCCCATTGCACATCCGTGGGGCAGGGCTGCAGGGCTCCGGTCCCATTGCACGGCCATAGGGCAGGGCTGCACCGAACGGCCGCCACCTCGCCTCGGCGCCCTCGAGGGAAGGGCGCTGCTGGGCCAAGCGGAGCGGCGGACGCCRGTTCCGTCCGTCCCGGAGACGCTGCTGCCGGCTCCGGGGGCTCCCGGCGCCGGTGCCACACGCCCGTGCTCCGCGGCTGCAGGGCGCCGGCTTTCCTGGCCGCTCAGCGCGGTTAATGATTAACCCTTCGCGGCGCGCTGCCCGGCTGCCCGGTGCCATTGGGGCACGTGACCGGGGACGGGACCGGCCGCACGGGCGCTCCCACCTGGCCCCTTCCTCGCTGCTCCATGGATTTCCTCCTGGACTCCGGGGTGAGCCGCGGCCTCGCTCCCGCGCTGCCGGGCTCTCCGCACCCCGCGGCATCCCGGCTGGGGGCACTCATCCCCCTACGTCCCCGGGGCCAGCGGGGTGGCACGGGGAGCGAGCGCACGGGGTTGCGGGATGTCGCCGCTGCTGCTGCCGCCGGGGCGGATCCTGGGCGCGGGATCCCGGCGCCATGCTCGGCCCCGGTCCCACGGAGCGGCACTCCGGCCCCCCGTGCGCACGGAGCCACGGCGCGAGCGAGCCGGCTGGGTTTGGGCCCGGCGGTGTGGGGCGGGCGGCGTGGGGAGCCCAAGGTCGTTTCGTTTCGGGGCTGGCGCGGGCAGGGCAGGGCGGGGGGCGGGGGGCGCAAGCGGCACCGGGGGACGGAGCATCCCGGAGGCGGCGGCTGCAGGATCCGGGGATCCGTGCGCGGGACGCGCCAGGCCGGGGCGGATGAGGCCCCGGGGCCCCCCCGGCGGGAGGGGGCCGGGTCCCGCAGGGCCTGGGGGTCCCGGCGCGCTGGGGCTGTGCAGGCGCCGTGGGGCAGCCCCACGGCCACCCGGAGGAGCCGGCAGCCCCGAGGCCGCGTGCCGGCAGGGAAGGCCCCCCCCGGGCCCTGCGCCCCGTCCCGGTGTGCGCCCCCAGCCCGGCCCGTGCCGTAC
>NW_020450985.1:23575-28220 GCF_003343035.1 Apteryx rowi
GGGACACCGGGGTGACAGCTCCGGGGTGCATGGAGGGAGCACGGCACCGGGGACACCGGGGTGACAGGTCTAGGTTGCACTGAGGGAGCACGGCACTGGGGACAGCAGGGTGACAGGTCCGGGGTGCACTGGGAGCCACTGCACCAGGGACAGCAGGGTGCCAGGTCCGGGGTGCATTGGGGGAGCACGGCACTGGGGACACCAAGGTGCCGGGTCCAGGATGTGCCAGGAGGGCACGGCGCTGGGGTGTCAGGTCCGGGATGCACGGGGGGAGCATGGCACCGGGAACACCAGGGTGCCAGGTCCGGGGTGCGTCAGGGGAGCACAGCACYGGGGACAGTGAGGTGACAAGTCCGGGACGTGCCGGGGGGCACAGCACCGGGGACAGCAGGGTGCCAGGTGTGGGGTGCACCGGGGGGCATGGTGCAGAGGGCGCACAGCACCAGGGGTGCGCGGTCYGGGGCACGCTGGCTGCAGGCGTTGCGGAGGGCGGTGTCGAAGGGGGCACCGGGCCCCCCCCCCCCTGGATGGCAGCGGTGCCCAGCGCCCGCTCAGCCCCGGTCCTGTCTCACAGCCCGAGCAGGATGCCCTGGGCCCCRGCTCGCCCAAGTTTGGGGAGGAGGAGGAGAAGGACCTGAACAAGGCTCTGGGCGTGGAGCGCTTCGAGGAGATCCTGTGCGACTCCTACCCGCGCAACGTGGAGGAGGCTGGCCGCAGCTACAGCGAGGAGGACTTTGAGTGTGAGTGGGGTCCGGGGCGCCAGGGCCGCGGGGCACCACCGCCGGCAGGGCTGGCTGCCGGCACCGGGCAGCGTCCCGGGGACGGGCGGCGCCAGGCCAACGCCCGGCCGCGTCCCCTCCAGATCACCGCCAGTCGTCCCACCACATCCACCACCCGCTCTCCACCCACCTGCCCCCCGACATCCGCCGGAAGAAGGGGGTACAGAAGAAGGGCAAGAAGAAGCGCCGCCGGGCGTCCGCCCCCGGCGAGACCCCCACCATCGAGGAGGCTGAAGAGGATGAGGACGAGGCGTGTGACACCGAGACGGAGCGGTCGGCCGAGGAGCTCCTGCAGGGCAGCCCCGCGGAGGCGGTGCAGGTGCGGCCGGGTCTGGGCGCTCGCTGCGTGCGTGCGGAGGGGCAGAGCCAGGCTGGTGCTCCGAGACGCTGGGTTTGCACGGGCGAGCGCTGGGCGGGTCGGAGAGGAGCCRGAGCTGGTGGCGTCCGTGGGGCTGGCGGGCAGGGAGGTGCGCGGGCTCCGCGGTGCTGGGTTTCTTCATGCCCCTTGTCTCAGTTCTTCCTGCAGGAGGATGAGGTCCCCGACCGGCGGCCGGAGGAGTCGGCAGCCCCCGCGGCGGCGCCGGGCTCCCCCGGGGTGTCCTGCGGGTCCGCGTCCCCCAAGGAGGCCAAGGGAGCCAGGTGAGGCAGGGCAGGGGCTGGCCGGCGCGGCCGCGGGCTCGCTCTGAGCCCGGACGGGGCTCGGGCGGGAGCTCGGCTGGGGCTCTCCGGGGACGGAGACGGTGGGACTGCCCCACGGTGGGGCTGCACGGGGGGACACAGCCCTGAGGCGGGTGTCCGTGTTGCAGCCCCGACATCGAGGAGGGGCGTCCCGCGGAGGGGCCGGCCACCGACGAGACCGGCTCCCCCGGGCGCCTGGCTCCCAAGTCGCAGCCGGGGCACCGCAGCTACAACCTGCACGAGAGGCGGCGGATCGGCAGCATGACGGGCGCGGAGCAGGCGCAGTACCAGAAGATGCCCACGGACGAGTCGGAGGCCCAGATGCTCGCCTCGGCTGACCTGGACTACATGAAGAGTGAGTGCGTCTCGCCCGGCCCCGGGGAGCGCGGGCGCTGGCGCTGGGCCCAGGGACGCCGCAGCCTGGGAGCTGGCGCTGGAGCCGCGCCGGCAGCGCTGCCCGTCTCTGCAAGGCACAAGGGCCAGCAGCGCGCGGGGCCCACGGAGCAGCGGGTCAGTGGCCCTCCGGGGCTGCAGCCGGGCCCTGGCTCTCCGGCCCGCTCGGCGCTGCGTCCAGGCAGGCAGGAATGGGCCAGGCCGGCATCYGGCTGTGGCCGGCCGCCAGGCGCTGCTGCCTGGGGCGGYGATGATGCCTCCCCTGAGTGCTCTYCRGCCTCTGCTAAYTTGCAGCTCGGGGATTTCCTGAGCCAGGGGCGGCGCTTTTGCGTGCAACAGCTCCCTACAGACGTCTCTGCCCTGAACGCGTCTCCCCTTGAGCCCGCGTAAATGCTAGGCATCCGCAACGCGCTTGGGCCAGAGGGTTCACAGGTGACCACGCGTGGTGTGGAGATCCACCTGCTTTTGTCTGCTCTGGGCCTGGCTCCCGCTCGCGTGGCCATCGGTCCCAGTGCTGGTGCTGGCGAAGCGGCGAGCAGGCGATGCCCTCCACCGCTGCGGGCCTCGCGAGCTGGCGGACCCCTGTCGGGTCCCCCCACCCTGCCGCTCGGGGAGCTCCAGGCCCATGATGGTCTTTGTCCTCCTCCAGCTCTGCTCTGTCTGCTCGGAGCGTCCCCCTGGGGATTCGCAGCTGGTTGCCATCAGGAAGGAGCTCCTGAGCTCTGCCAGATGCCAGGGCTCGGGGCATCCCCAGCGCCACGGCTCGGCGTGCAGGGCAGCCACCGCGCCGGCCGCGACCTCTGCCCGCCGCCCAGCCGTCGCCGTCAGCGTCCTCCCCTCTCTCTCCGGCAGGTCACCGCTTTGAGGACGTGCCTGGAGTGCGCCGGCACCTGGTGCGGAAGAGCGCCAAGGCCCAAGTGGTGCACGTCAGCAAGGACCACAAGGAGCCGAGCACGCGGCACAGGAAGCAGGACCGGCAGCCCCACGAGGTGCGGGGGCCCGCGCGCCCTGCGGGGACGGGCAGCGCGCTGGGGCATGGCACACGCGGAGCGGGACCTTTGGGCATGGGTGTCCCGGGGCCGCGTGCGGAGCCATCCATGGGGCCCTGGGCACGTGGGCATCGAGCTCAGTGTGGGGACCAGCCCCCACGGGGACCAGCTGGATGCGGCCATCTCGTCGGGTGCCCTGTGAAGGACGGGGCCGCCTGCACGYGGACCCCGTGGTCCTTTGTGGGGTCTCCCCGCTGCCCCCGCGCTCACCCCGCTGTGCCCGGCAGGTCTTCGTGGAGCTGAACGAGCTGGTGGTGGACAAGAACCAGGAGCTGCAGTGGAAGGAGACGGCTCGCTGGATCAAGTTTGAGGAGGACGTGGAGGAGGAGACGGACCGCTGGGGCAAGCCGCACGTGGCCTCGCTGTCCTTCCGCAGCCTCCTGGAGCTGCGCAAGACCCTGTCGCACGGTAGGGAGGCAGAGCCGGTGCCGCGAGGGCATGCCGCACGGTGCCGGGGCGCCGGGGCCGCAGCGACCCGGGGGCCCCGCTCGCCTCAGCCCCCTCTCCCTCGCCCCAGGGGCCGTGCTGCTCGACCTGGACCAGAAGACGCTGCCGGGGGTGGCTCACCAGGTGGTGGAGCAGATGGTCATCACGGACCAGATCCGGGCGGAGGACCGCGCCAACGTGCTGCGGGCGCTGCTGCTCAAGCACAGGTGAGCTGCGCTCGCAGGGGCAGCGACCTGTGTCCCCCTCCACGGCCGCGGGGACGGTAGTGTCCCAGGGCCCCTCGGTGTCCAGCACGCCGGCTGGGCTGCCCGTGCCGGGTCCCGGCTGCGGTCGCTCTCCCAGGAGGCGGCTGGGTGCAGGGACGCGGAGCTGTTGGGCCACCGCGGACAGTTCTCGGGGTTTGTCCCGCAGCCACCCGAGCGACGAGAAGGACTTCTTCCCGCGCAACATCTCGGCCGGCAGCCTGGGCTCGCTGCTCGTGCACCACCACAGCACCAACCACGTGGGCGAGGGCAGCGAGCCGGCCGTCACCGAGCCCCTCATCGCCGGCCACGCCGTGGAGCACGACACGCGGATTGACGTGGAGCGAGAGGTGAGCGGCGTCCCCTGCGTTCCCACCTGAGGCCTCCCCCCATCCCGCTCCCGTGCCCTCCTCCCCTTCCTGCCACCGCTCCCGGTCCTTGGCGTGTGCTGCAGCCCCGCAGCTTCGCCACGCGCTGTCACTGCGCCACTCTGTCCCCACAGAGGGAGGTTGTGACCCCCACACCCCCCGCCGGCATCACTCGCTCCAAGTCCAAGCACGAGCTGAAGCTGCTGGAGAAGATCCCGGACAATGCAGAGGCCACGGTGGTGCTTGTGGGTACGGAGGGGGCGGCGTGGGGCTGGTGCGGGCACCCGCAGTGACCCACTGCAGCCGCGCTGACCCGCTCGCGGTGACCCGCTGCGCCCCGCAGGCTGCGTGGAGTTCCTGGACCAGCCCACCATGGCCTTCGTGCGGCTGCAGGAGGCCGTGGAGCTGGACGCGGTGCTGGAGGTGCCCGTCCCCGTGCGGTTCCTCTTCGTGCTCCTGGGGCCCAGCAGCACCCACATGGACTACCACGAGATCGGGCGCTCCATCTCCACCCTCATGTCCGACAAGGTGAGCGGCGCGTCCCAGACCCTGACGGAGCCACGTCCCACGGGGAAGTGTCCCAGCTGCGTCCCCTGCCTGGGCTGAGGCCCCATGGCCAGCCCTGGGGGGGCAGTGGGTCCCCGTGGAGCCGTGTCTCAGCTGTGTCTTCGACCAGGTTGTGTCCCCAC
>NW_020450985.1:28571-32989 GCF_003343035.1 Apteryx rowi
GCTCACCACGTGGGGCGATGGGGCTACGTCCCCTGCCTGGGCTGTGGCCGTGGTTGTCCATGCAGGGCGGAGGGTCCTGGGGCCACGTCCCCTGCCTGGGCTGTGGCCGTGGTTGTCCATGCGGGGTGGAGGGTCCTGGGGCCACGTCCCCTGCCCGGGCTGTGGCCGTGGTTGTCCATGCGGGGTGGAGGGTCCTGGGGCCACGTCCCCTTCCTGGGCTGTGGCCGTGGCTGTCTATGGGGGTCCCCGTGGCCAGGACGCCCAGGCCGGGCGCTCTGACCCGCCGTCCTCGTACAGCAATTCCACGAGGCCGCGTACCTGGCCGACGACCGCCACGACCTCCTCAACGCCATCAACGAGTTCCTGGACTGCAGCGTGGTGCTGCCGCCCTCCGAGGTGCAGGGTGAGGAGCTGCTGCGCAGCGTCGCCCACTTCCAGCGCGAGATGCTCAAGAAGCGCGAGGAGCAGGAGCGGCGCCTGCTGCTGGAGCCCAAGTCGCCGGAGGAGAAAGGTGCCGCGCGGGGCTGGGAGCGGGGCAGGGCTGGGGCGCGCGCCCGGCGGGCCGGCGCTCACCGTCCGTGTGTCGGCGGGGCGCAGCGCTGCTGAAGCTGAAGGTGGTGGAGGGCGAGGGCGAGGAGGAGGAGGAGGACGACCCGCTGCGGCGCACGGGCCGGCCCTTCGGGGGGCTGATCCGGGACGTGCGGCGGCGGTACCCCCACTACCTGAGCGACTTCCGGGACGCGCTCAACGCCCAGTGCATCGCCGCCGTCATCTTCATCTACTTCGCCGCGCTGTCCCCTGCCATCACCTTTGGAGGGCTGCTGGGTGAGTGCGGGGGCGCCCGGCGCGGGGCAGGGCCTGGGGGGGCTGGAGCGGGGAGGGCACGCTGCGTTGCACATGGGGACCCGGGGCCCCGCACCGCACGGGGGACACGGGGACACTGCAGGCCGGGGCTGGTGCACTGCAGGAGCGGGTGCTGTGCGCGCTGCTCCGTGCACGGGGGAGGCGGGTGGGAGCTGCCGTGGCCGTGGCCGTGGCCGTGGCCGTGGCCGGGACGAGGAGGAGGAAGGGCCCCGTCCCGCCTGTCTGCGCCTGAGCCTGTGCCGCCCGCAGGGGAGAAGACGCACGACCTGATCGGCGTGTCCGAGCTGATCATCTCCACGTCGCTGCAGGGCGTCATCTTCTGCCTGCTGGGCGCCCAGCCGCTGCTCGTCATCGGCTTCTCGGGGCCCCTGCTCGTCTTCGAGGAGGCTTTCTTCACGGTGAGAGCAGGGCGACCCGCTCCTGCCCCGGCGCCTGTGCGGGGCCGGGCCGGCACCAGGGGCAGGAGCGGCGGGGGCCGTGTCCTGGATGCTCTCCCTGCCCGGCTGCCCAGGGCTCGGCCCCTGGCCCTGCCGCTCCTGCTGACACCTGCCCATCTGTCTGCCTCTCCGTCCGTCCGTCCGTCCGTCTGTCTGCGCGGCGCTGGCAGTTCTGCACGTCCAACGAGCTGGAGTACCTGGTGGGGCGCGTCTGGATCGGCTTCTGGCTCATCCTCATTGTGCTCGTCATGGTGGCCTTTGAGGGCAGCTTCCTGGTGCGCTTCGTGTCCCGCTTCACCCAGGAGATCTTCGCCTTCCTCATCTCCCTCATCTTCATCTACGAGACCTTCTCCAAGCTGGCCAAGGTGAGCCACGGCGTGGTGGGCCGGGTGTCCGCGGGCCGGCAGGGCAGTGGGGTGTCCAAGGGGACAGCAGCGGGGCCGGGCTGAGCACGGCGCTCTCGGCAGATCTTCCAGGAGCACCCACTGCATGGGTGCGTGAGTACAAACGCCACGGACGGGGAGGCCGAGACGGCAAGGAACGCGAGCGCGGCCTCGAGGAACAGCACAGGGGGCCACGCCGCGTCCAAGGTGACAGGGCAGCCCAACACGGCGCTGCTCTCGCTGGTGCTCATGGCCGGCACCTTCTTCATCGCCTTCTTCCTGCGCAAGTTCAAGAACAGCCGGTTCTTCCCCGGACGGGTGTGTGGGGGCAGCGGTGTGGGGCGGTGCGGGGGCTCGCCCGGCATGGGGAGGCAGGGACGAGCCCCCGCTGGGAGCGCGGCGGGCTGGGACCGGGCTGACGCTGCTCTTCCTGCAGATCCGACGGCTCATCGGGGACTTCGGGGTGCCCATCGCCATCCTGGTCATGGTGCTGGTGGACTACAGCATCCAGGACACCTACACGCAGGTCAGCCCTCGCCGGGTGCGGGACCGCGGTGCTCAGCCGAACCTGTGCCCCCTGTGCCCTCCTGCCCCACGGCTGGGCAGGAGGAGCAGGGCCGGCAGCACCGTGCCGGCGTTGCCTCTCTCCCTCTGCAGAAGCTGAGCGTGCCCAGCGGGTTCTCGGTGACGGCCCCGGAGAAGCGGGGCTGGGTGATCAACCCCCTGGGCGAGCATACAGCCTTCCCCGTGTGGATGATGGTGGCCAGCGGCCTCCCTGCCATCCTCGTCTTCATCCTCATCTTCATGGAGACCCAGATCACCACGTGAGCATGGGAGGTCGGGGGGGGCCCAGCGGGGCCGTGCGGGATGCAAGCGGAGCAGACCGTGCCGTGTTGTGCCATGTTGTGCTGTGCCGTGCTGTGTCATGCCATGCCACGCTGTGCTGTGCCATATCGTGCCGTGCCGAGCCATGCCGTGCTGTGTCCTGCTGTGCCATGCCTTGCGTCTTGCCGTGCCATGCTGTGCCATGCTGCACCGTGCCATGCTGTGTCATGCCATGTGGTGCGGGTGCGTCATGCCTTGACACACCATGCTGTGCTGTTCCATGCCATGCTGTGTGTGTGTGTCGTGCCGTGCCAAGCCGTGTCGTGCCGTGTCGTGCCGACACTCGGCCCGTGTGCCCAGGCTGATCATCAGCAAGAAGGAGCGGATGCTGCAGAAGGGCTCCGGGTTCCACCTTGACCTCCTGCTCATCGTGGCCATGGGCGGCTTCCTCGCGCTCTTCGGGCTGCCCTGGCTGGCGGCGGCCACGGTGCGCTCCGTCACGCACGCCAACGCCCTCACCGTCATGAGCAAGGCCGTGGCGCCCGGCGACAAGCCCAAGATCCAGGAGGTGAAGGAGCAGCGGGTCACCGGGCTGCTGGTGGCCGTGCTCGTGGGTAGGTCCAGCCGGTTCCCACGCCGTGCCCTGCTCCTGTCCTGGCCGTGGCCACGGGGTTGGGCAGCAGTGGGGTGCAGCGCAGTGTGGGGAGCAGCACTGGGTGTCCGGGGCACCGATGGTGCAGGGCCTTCCCCGGTGTGCCGGGGCAGCGGGAAGCAGGACTGGGGCCAACTGCTGCCAGCTGCAGCCCCTGGCCCCGCTTTGGGTGCTCGGTGCTGGCACTGGCCAGGGCACCCGGTGACCGCTCCTGGGGACGTCACGGCTGACACTGCTCTGCCCAGGCCTGTCCATCGTCATCGGGGACCTGCTGCGGCAGATCCCGCTGGCCGTGCTCTTCGGCATCTTCCTCTACATGGGCGTCACCTCCCTCAACGGCATCCAGTTCTACGAGCGCCTGCAGCTGCTGCTGATGCCCCCCAAGCACCACCCCGACGTCACCTACGTCAAGAAGGTCGGGGTCCAGGGGACGCGCGTGGGGACGGGCTGTGACCGGCCTGGCAGGGTGCAGGTTGGGGGGATCTGGGGCGGCTGCAGGCCTGGGGCGCCCGTGGCTTCGCCAGGGCTGGGGGCCGATGGGCACTGGGGGCCGGCGCTGCGGCACAGGCTGGGTGAAGCCTTGCTGCGGGTGCAGTTCCTCTGGGGCGGCCAGAGCCGGGCAGGGGTGCGGGGGAGCCGCGTCGTGGACCGGGGCACCGCCGGGTGCCGGGGCTGGCGCCGCGCGTGCCGCCGTGCGGGCGCTGACTGCTGTCCCCACGCAGGTGCGCACGCTGCGCATGCACCTCTTCACCAGCCTGCAGCTGGCCTGCCTGGCCGTGCTCTGGGCCGTCATGTCCACGGTGGCCTCCCTGGCCTTCCCCTTCATCCTCATCCTCACCGTGCCACTCCGCATGTGCCTGCTCAGCCGCATCTTCACTGACCGGGAGATGAAGTGCGTAAGTACCTGCTCCGCGCCCCACGTAGCCCGCGGGGCATCTCCCCGTGCAGCCCCGCGAGACGGCGTCTGCCTCGCTGGGACGGCGCCGGCTCCAGCCCTCGTCCCCGCGACGGAGGCGCCGGGATGCGCCACGGCCTTGCCCACCTCCACCGGGACGTGGCCGGTTGGGCTGGCGACAAGGGAGCGCGCCCGCGCCGCCCCTCACCGCCGTCTCCCCCAGCTCGACGCGGACGAGGCCGAGCCCATCTTCGACGAGCGGGAAGGCGTGGACGAGTACAACGAAATGCCGATGCCGGTGTGAGCCGCGTGCCAGCCAGCGAGCCGCCCGCGGGCTGCGGGCAGGGCACGGCCGGGCCCCG
>NW_020450985.1:34379-49646 GCF_003343035.1 Apteryx rowi
GGAAGGGGGCAGCTCCGTCTCCCCCCCCACCCACAGGAAAGGGCTGGGGCRCACGCGTGCCCCCCCCAGCCCGCTCTCTGCCCCCCTCCCCGCCCTGGGGCCAGGGACTCTGTGCGTCCATCTGCAGCGCCCACCGAGACGAGGGCAGGGCGACCCTCAGAAGCGCAGCTCCCTCAGCTTCTGCCGCAGGTAGTGCTTGGCCTCCTCGATGCCGCTCACCTTCTCCAGCTCCGTGTATGGCAGCTGCGAGGGGACAGCAAGAAACGGTCAGCGCAGCACCACCAACGCCGCGGCTCGGCCATTGCCGCTGCCCTCCGGAGCCTGCCGCGGCCACGGAGGCTGGGGCAGGGACAGGAGCCTGCGCCTGGCTGGAGGAAGCGGCAGCGGGGTGGCTTTGGGGGGAAGGGAGAGAGAAAYGGGACACAAGACCTTCTTCTTCTTGGGGGGGAGGAAGTGCTTATGTGTCCCACGGGCTCAGGAAGCACAGAGAAGCCACAGCTCCTTGTGCTCGTGGCATGGCCATGTCCCACCGCATCCCGACCGTCCGGCGCTAGAGAAGAGGAACCTCACCCCGCTCCAGCTGCTCAGCCCCGGATCAGCAGGGCAAAGCACAGCCAAGGGGCAGCCTCCCCGACGCGGGCAAGAGTCCAAGAGCCGCTGTGCTGCCTCTGCTCTCTAAATGCTTTGCCCCTGCTCCGGCACCTGCCCCACCGCAGACGGTGGCAGGAGACACTGCAGCCCCATCTCTGACCTCCCACCGTGGCCAGGCTGGGGTCCAGCGAACACAAGGTACGCACACAGGGAGGATACGTCGTGCTGCAAGGGTCTAGCATTAGGAAGCCTCTTCAGCCTTAACGCAGCCTTGAACCCAAGTCAAGGTGCCTGTCCAGCAAGGCACGCCGACCACCAGCAGCAGGACAGGCAGGCGGCTGAAGAAGCGGAGTAATGCCTGACAGGGGCGAACTGAATGAGGAGCTGGAGGGGCAGCATCGCTCCCAGCGGCTGGCGGAAAGCTGAGTTAAGCCGCTTCAGTGTAACCCTAACGCTTCACACGGGCACCTGTCCCCGCAGCTAGGGAAGAGCAGAGCGATGAGCCGCACAGAAGAGGCGCCCACCTGCAGCTCAGGACCAGCAGCAGCATCCTTCTGCAGCTAGCTCTGATTGCCTCTGTCACGTCTCCCTGCCTGCTCCTGCAAGGGGAAGAGGGGACAGCACCTTCCACGTGCAACAGGCGCTTTCTGCCTTGGCCAGCGGAGAGGTGGCCTGTGCCACTCCACAGGGCTCCTCCAAGGAGCAGCAGAAAGCCGGTACAGCCAGCTGCAACGGTGGAGAGCAGCATCAAAACACCCCACAGACTACGTGGCTCTGCAGAGGTTTGACCGTGCCCTCAGCCTCCCATGGAGACACCTATAAAAAGCGCCTGTGTGAGAGACCAAGGTGCAGGACATCAGCTTCCTTTTCCCCTTTTGCAAACCATGCAAGGCAGCTGGGACAGAAAGGAGTAGCCATTGGGTCTTTGCTCAGTAGATTTGGGGACAGGCATCAGAGGAATATGGCCCAGCACTTCATCTCAGCTGCTGCAGGGTCGCCCCAGCAGACGGAATGGTCTGACAGCATTCCTGTGAATGGGCAGCGCATGGAGCCAGCCACAGCACCGGTCAGCCTCCCACTCTGCAGTCTCCCCCAGAAGAAAGGGCTACAGCCGTGAGCTGAGACCAGATAACCATTTCTTTCCTCAGACTTCATTTTAACTAGTCTGCTAAGGAAGGAGAGCRCTAGGGCTCACACAAATGGAAGCACATTCCTTCCTCCCCCCTGGGGAACTGGCACTGGGGCTCCCACCCCTTCTCAATACCCCTCTGGAAAAGCTGATTAAACTGGATTTAGGTCCACAGAGTCAGGTTTGATCTGTGCATCTAGAACAGCAAGTACGACCYGGTGCTACACACACCCACTTCCCCCCTGCTGCCCAGCGTGCTCCTGCCAGCACTACCGAAGGACTGTGAGACTTTGGCCATCCAGACCGMAAGAACAGCCACAGCCACACAGGGTCAGAGCAGAGGTCCGTCTGGGCCCATATCTTGTCTCTTCCTTAGAYACTCAGCCACTGTCTGTGGACAGGAATAGGGCAGATACTCTCCTAAAAAAAACATCTGCTCTCCCTGTTTGCAGTTCAGGGACTTCCTGGTTTGGGGCTGTGAACTTGCAGCGACAGCCCTTGCTCTGCTCTACAACATGCAGTTGTGCAGAAGCGCACTCATCCCACAGCGAGGCTGGGCYGAGAGCAGCGACAACAAAGATCCGGGGAATCAAGCGAATCCTTACTGCGGCAGCCCTCTGGAAATCGCTCCAGAAGGACAAGAGGCTCCGGCTCCCACCAGCATCCTCTCCGCATCAGCGTTAGTCACGGTTCAATACCCCAGAAGGCACCACCGTTGCTCGTGAAGCAGGAATAAGGAGAGGGGGAACCCATGCGTCAGTCCTATCCGGCAGCACACGACAGGTCTAATCACACCGTAGTAACGGGATCTGTGCTTTCACCCTGACCGCAGTCCAGCCACCTGTTTCTCACCGCACGGACACAAGAGAGGAGTCCTTCCTCTTCCCTCTGGGAATAAGGAAAGACAAGACAGCCTCTCCCTCAGGCTTGGAGATCCTGCTCCAAGTGACACAGTGCAAGAGCTGGATCCACACAGAGGAGTTCTTGGCCGGCAAYCTCAGCTCCCATTTCCAGCTCACAGGGCAGAGAGGACCAGCTCTGAACTGGAACATAGCGCACAGTCCTCAGCCTGGTCTGAGAGACAGCGTCCGGGATGCAGCAGGAGGGCAAGCAGGGCCCTTCTGTAAGGAAGCGACACACAACTCAGCACTGYGCCTCCAGTGCGGCCCTCTACCATTCACGGATACCAGAAGATTTGAGCAGGCCCTGGAGTGCTGCGTTTGTGAGAACAGCTCCTCAAAGCAGGACCGGAGCCTGGCCTTCCGGAGGGGTCTGAAAGGAGCCAGAACTTCTGCAGGAGAGCTGTTAGTCAGGAAGCGCTCCATGCATGGCAAGGGATTGGTCTACTATACCAGAAGCATCCATAGCTGCTTGGAGAGGCCACTGCCATCCCTCAGGAGATGCAGATCATGACACATAGGAGTTTGCCTGCAAAGGAGGAAGCGTATTCTCACCAGCTCTTTGAGAAACAGCCCTAACAGTAGGTGTCATGAAGGGATGGGTGGGGAAACTTGACAGAGRTGTAAAGACAAAGAACAGAACTTTTGGCCCAGGAGAGCAAGCTGTGGGGATTTTCATCCTTCAGGCTGGTCCCCAGCTGTTCCGGTAGTTTCCCAAGCTGCAGAGGGCATGGAGGAACACAAAGTAGAATGAGCAGAAGTAGAAACACTCCCTGGTGGGACCCCTTGGTAAGGCTGGATCCTGACACAGGTGCTACACAGGCTTCAGGACTTCTTTGCTACCATCACAGATGYGCAGGTGGGATGGGAAACAGACAAACTGCCTGCTGCCTCCGGGACGGTGAACAGGCTGCAGATGTGAGCTGTTCTCTCTGGCAGTCCACACAGGGCAAGGGTGAAGGGGGCTGCTAACTTCATCTGGGGAGAAGAAACCAAGTCCCCTGGCTGCAACGGRTCTGAAACAAAGGTTTGGGTAGTTGTTGTAAGGAGCCATCTTCTTCCACTGCTTCATACTCTTCCTCACTGCCTCGCTTCACGGGTTCTGCCTCCCCAGCTGGCCTAGCCTTCTGAGACCACAGAAGAATCATCAAAACAGAAAGCTCCCTCAACCAAACAGCCTGGAACCAAGGAGTGCCAGAGCCAGAACAGGGTTTGTGGGAGTATCAAATCTGGCTGTCGTTCAGGACAACAATTTGGGAGGGAAGGAGCGTGTCCTTACCAAGAAATCTCCAAGGGGAAAAGAGCTGGCTGTCCATGAAAGCACAGGACCACCAGGAAAAGGAAGAGGCAGCCTGCCTTGGAGAGGGCTAAGAGTCAGGATATCTGTGGGCAGTTTTCCTCCCTGCAAAGCAGAGTGTCTGTGCCAGGCGACCTGTAATGGCACTCCCACCTCCTGCCACAAAGGCGGCAGTAACACAAGGGTCCAACCAACAGAATCCAACTGGAGAAAGAAGGCAAGGAAGGGTTTGAATAGATCAACACTTGGCAATGTACTTCACAGTTATCATGGGCAGCTCCTACTCACAGCGGCGTGGAAAAAAGCAGGATCTCTTGGAAGGAAATCTTGCTTAGTCAGTAACAAATCCACACGTGCTGCTGCTGCTACCAGATCAACAGCATCCAAGTGGGAGCAGGGACCTGGCGCGCAGTCACACAGACGTACTCAGACAGCTTAGCAACGTGCCAGGCACGACAGACAGTCCAGCGGCGATCAAGCAGACAGAAGGCAACGCACCAGTCGACGGGAGAAGGTCTTAAATAAAAGGAGGGCTGAACTGCTGGGCTYGAAGGGGTGTGATCAGTGGCACGATGTCCAGCTAGAGGCAAGTCACTAGTGGTGTACCCTGGAGTCAGTACTGGGGCCAGTACTGATTAACGTCTTCATGAATGACCTGGATGATGGGACCGAGTGCACCCTCAGCAAGTTTGCAGACGGTACAAAGTTGAGAAGAGTGGCTGATACATCAGATGTTTGTGCTGTCATTCAGAAGGACCTCAGCAGGCTGGAGAAATGGGTCCACAGGCAGGGAAATGCCAAGGCCCGTACACACGGGGAAGAATAACCCCATGCACCAGAACAGGCTGGGAGCCAACCGGCTGGAAAGCAGCTCTGCAGAAAAGGTGGACTAGTTGTTGAATGTGAATCAGCAATGTGCCCTCATGGCAAAGGTGGCCAACGGTGTCCTTGGCTGCATTAGGAAGAGCGTTGCCAGCAGGTAGAGGGAGGTGATCCTTTCCCTCTACTCAGCAGTGAAGAGGCCGTATCTGGAGTGCTGTGTCCAGTGCTGGGCTCCCCAGTACAAGACAGACATGGATTTACTGGAGCAAGTCCAGCGCAGGACCACAAGGATGATTAAGGGCTTGGAGCATCTGCCATATGAGAAGAAGCTGAGAGAGTTGGGATTGTTCTGCCTGGAAAAGTGAAGGCTTGTGTGGGACGGGGGAAGGGAATCTTATCTACGTGTATAAACGCCCAATGGGAGGGAGTAAAGAAAACAGAGCCAGACTCTTAGTGGTACCCAGTGACAGCACATGGGGCAATGGGCACAAACCTGAAATACAGGAAATCTCATTTAAACATAAGGAAAAAAAAATGCTTTTAATATAAGAAAAATCTTTTTTACTGTGAGGGTATTCAAACACTGGAACAGGTTGCCCAGAGAGCAATCTATTTCCATCCTCAAAGATATTCAAAATTTAACCGGACATGGTCATGAGCAACCTGTTCTAGTTGACCCTGCTTTGAGCATGGAGGTTGAACTAGATGATCTCCAGGGGTCCCTTCCAACCTCAACTATTCTGTGATTTTCTAAGAGTGTTAGAAGTAGAGGAAATGAACCTCAAGTAGCAAAGTAAGAAGAACAACCAAGCTGGGAAGCAGCCTCAACTCAGGAAGGAACAAAACTGTTCAGGATTCTTTGTCTTAAAGAGATGACCAAAGGGAACAGGCCAGAGAGCTCTGGAACCACAAATACAGGAAGGAGGTAACCACAGAACTGTAGTTCACTCCCTTCTAATACAAGACTTGGGAGCACCACATCAAATGACCAGACGGCACGTCTAAAAACAAGAAGAACTTGTTGCATACAGTATTGTATAGAGCTTCTTGGCACAGGACTCTGCGAAGGTGGAGGAATGAACAAGTTAGAAAAGGAATAAAATGCTCATGAGAAAGCAGTCCATCAACGGCTATTAAGCACAACTCTCCAGACAAGCTCTGGCACAGGAGTTCTTGAACTATTCATGCTATACATGATTTACTTCCTACTCATTTTCTAAGTATCTGCCACTGGCTATTGTTGGAAACAGGATACATGGGATGGGACCACAGTGGCTGTTCTTATGCACCGCAAGCAAGTTAACGCAACTCGTAGCTGCACACCAGTCTGAGCACTCAGGAACAACAGCTCTGGCACACTGAGGGGTGAAAATTGCTCCTGCTGCCTCCATCACGTGGGGACCCAGAAGTCCAACCGCTCATTGCCAGATAGACTACCTGATCCTGTGCACATTGGGAGCAAGAGCACGATCTTGCTTGCCTGCGCCCTTCAATCTTTGCCCGTTCACTCTTCCTCCTCAAAGCCTCCATTACACAATCTTCTACCCGTCAGTAGCCTCAGCCTCACACAACAGCGCCGACCCGCCGCAGGTGTGCGGACATGAGTAGTAACAGTTACCAGAGCCAGCTTGAGAGAGAAAGGGGCACAACCATATCCAGCTGGGGGGCCAGTGTATTTCCTGGCTGATGCACGCGTGTGCTGGGAACAAGGCCAGAAAACAAGGGCAGCTCAAGACAGCATCATGCAGAGCAATCCTTACCCTCAACTCTTAGAGGAAGTAGCATCAAGGCGGGAATGGAGACAGCTCTCCCAAGCATCCCACTCTGCTCAGGGCATTCCCAGCATGCAGACACATAGCTACAGCCTATAAACACTGGCATCGAGTCTGACTGCAGGTACCGAACAACCCTCTTTCACACAGCAGACCTGGTCATGCCCACTGCTCTCTGGAGACAGGGTATGCCTTGTGGTGGCATCCCAAAATCCAACAAAGGGGCAAACCAGGGCACTCTTAGTAAGGGAGCTGATCCTCTTCCATTACTATGTAATTCAGAATCTCTAAGGAAATACCACAATAGCATTCAAGTCACGGGACTGCCAAAAGCCATGTATAAACAAGGACTTCTGAACTATGTAAGTTGCAAATTATTATGAAATTAGGAGGAGGTTCGTGCTGGCACGCTGTACTGTCTGCATCAGGGGAGGTAAGAAGCTTTAAGGCATGTGGTTTACGGGACTATTTGGTAGGTCTCTGACTGTAATTCAAGTGACCTCTTAAGAGGAGAAGTAAACAGGGATAAGAGGCCTTCATTTCTGAGTTCTGTTTTCTTCAGAAAGATCTAAGCTCAAGCTAAAAGTCTTCTCATGAATAGCCTTGTAGAAGCTGAACGCCTTAAAGTAACATCTGAAATTTCTGAGGAAATTTGAAAACAATTGTGAAGATCGCAGTGAAAGTCTCAAGGGTTCTCCATCCTGCAGCTGTTGCCACAGAGCAGCCAGAGGCTGTAACCCAAGAGGCCAGGCCTCCAAAACAGACCTCGAAAGGGAGATTCAGCTCAGGTCTACCTGAGCACCAAAAGCACCAAAAGCTGTGAAATACCAGAGAAAGACTCCAGAACCAACAGCTAGGATTACAGCTCGAGAGAGACAAGCAATGCCTTCATTTGATTCCCACCCTGAGGTCCTGTAGCTAACACTACAATTACTATCATTCCGTTACAGACAAGGATAAACTACATTAACCTTCTTTTAACCCTGTCCAGCAAATGGTTGGGGCCTTAACTTCAAGGARCAGACCTGTAGGACAGGATTCTTGCAGGAACAGTGGACAGTAACAGGCTGGGCTGTTCCTCTGAATAGGAGAGGCTAAGGCACATGCTTTCCACCATGTCACCAGGGCTGGTACTGCCATCACAGCCGCAGGAAAAATCTTGCAGCGGAGGAGGGCAAAAAGGAGCAGGGAGAATGAGTCACTAATTCCCCTAACGAGCAGCAAGTGTGGAAAGACAGTTCCTAATTCAGGGAGTGTTTACAGCTGGGATACCAGCTCTGGAGTCTGTAACCCGTCTTGCTCGGCCCAGCCTCACGCTTCTAGGCAATCAGGGCAACTCCTGCCCGAGGAAAGGAGAGGAACAGAGCAGCCCGGGCACTTACCTGAACCAGACAGTAGCCCAGCAGTCGCAAGTGTCTATCCCTCATGGCTCGTGAGCCCACCAGTATGTCGGAGTTCTGGCAGTAATGCCATTTGTCATTGACTGACAGCACCACCCTGCAGAGGACAGAGCAGGGGGAGGAGGGCAGCATTACCCCGCGTTAGACGCTCGGCGGACAAGAGGGCCGGCGGCAGCTTTACCCACGCCTGGCTCCCCAGAACCACAAACGGACAGAAGCAGATGAAGGGCAGCATTATCCCCGCCTGCCTCCCCGCACCCAGGTGGTAGCAGGAGCAGCAAGATCCTGTTTGGGACATGCCGCGCTCCAGTGCCTGAGGGTCGGTCAAGGAAAGGGGTCTCCACAGCACAGACGGTGCCGTCTCTGGGTACCTGACGGCCGTAGGGCACGAGGGGGCTGGGGCCGACTGCCAGTGAGCTGAAGCCAGCGCTGGTGTGGGCCTGGGGCGGCTGTCCTGCTGGAAGGGAGKGGGGACACAGATCTGCTCTGCTCAGTACCTCTGAATCTCTTCAGCTCCCTGCGGCCCATCTCCTGGCCCTCTCTTGGGGCTGGGCCGGCACGGAGAGGGTGGAGGGCAGGTTTCCTCGGTGGGGGCAGGACTCCTTTCCTCGGGTTCCTCCTGGGCTTGCTCCCCCTGGAAGCAGTTATGATCATGCCCAGGGCAGCCAGTTGTAGCCTCTTCCTCCTCCAGAATCTTGCTGATGGGGAACTGGAAGAGGGTGGCTGTGGAAGTGCCCCTCGGGGAGCAGTCAGGGGTGCCAGCAGGCTGCGTGGAGAGGCACTCGGAAGGGCTGCTTAACGTAGAGCTGCCCTGGCTCTCCAGGGAAGACTCTTTGCTCAGACTGCAGTAATAGTCCGAGGGGGGCTGGTAGCAGGGACCCCCCGGGGCAGGGCAGAGTGTAGGCAGGAAGCGCCCAGCAAGACTGTTCTCCCGGGAGCCTGGGGGGCTGCTTGGCGTCTCTGGAGCAAATGGGGCAAAGTCCTGCAAGTCCGAGGTGAGGGCCAGGACGCTAGAACGCAAGGAAATAGCAGCAGGGGATGTTGTAGTGTGGACAGAGGGAGCCTTGGAAGCTGCAGGGACACGGGAGAGAGGCAGCACAGTGCCTGAGCGGTTAATCCACAGCAGGAAGTCTGCAGAGAGAGAACATGGATCAGCACAGGGCTCCAGGACCCCCTACTGATGAGACACTGCTGCCAGGCTGAAGAAAGCATGGATTTGGGGACACGCCATGCCCCAGAGCAGGAGACACTACGCCAGCCAAGCCAGCAGACGGGGAGCGCCGAGGAGGAAATCCTCACGCTGCACGTGCCAAGCTGAGCCTCTCCCGCAGGCGAGGGGCTGACTTGGGGAACCGTCCCCCCAGYGCCGGGGGAAGGCATCGCGAAGGCGGCGACAAAGCAGCCAAGCTTGGTTCTGCCACGAACACCCTCCCACCACAGGCCTCCCCCCAGCGGCCAGGCGGTAGCGGGCCTTCCTTTTCTCCCCCGAGCTGCCCCACTCACCCAAACTGGCAGCCCCCTCCCCCGGGGCCGAGGCCCTGCCCCAAAGCCGGGTGCCCAGCCAGGCTACCTGTGCAGTATCCCGGGGGCAGCACCTCATCCTGCCGATAGCATTCTTCTCCCACCAGCTGCCGCAGGGCCTCAGCCACGAGCCCCTTGTAACTGAAAAGAGGAAGAAGGGTCAGAAGACACACTAGCGAGGACTTCCAGTCCGTCCCCTCAAGCACTGCCAACCTTCATTCTCCCACTGAGCACATCTGCGCAGAGACATGAAGGYTTCTGGGAGCGAGAAACGAGAAGGCCCTTTAGCTTTGAGCTCTGCTGTCCTGGGGCAAGGAGGAGGACACACCTCAGCTTATCCAGCAGGAAAGATGCTCCCGACAACTCCAGGCCTACAGCGTATCGCGCCACTGAGGGCTTTGGAGCTCATGTATGGACCTTTACACCCGGCACCACCCCTCCTTTGGGATCATCCCTTCCCCAAAGCACCACCGTCTCCCACCTCTGACCTGTACTTCCTGTTGGCCTCGTCGGCTGTCAGGGCATGTTCAAACATGAGGACACGGTAGCGCGGGTCAAGGCGTGGACCGCTGTAATCGCGGAACTCCAGCTCCACCGCCGCGTCCAGCAGGGAGAGGTAGCGGCGCACAATCAGCGCGTAGGGACTACCTGCAGGGACAGGACAGCCGGCTAGCTACCGCCTGGCAGCCCTTCCTCAGCCACAGTCTCGCTCTCTCTCAGGTGGGACTGACCACCAGCAAGGCGGTCTCGCATTCCCAGGAAGAGCCTGTTCTGCCTAACGCTTTCAATATCCGCCTCCACTCCACCCCCCGTGCTTTAAAGGATGGGTTTACCCTGGAACAGGCCCGACGTACTCATAACGTTGGTGATGAAGGCTGGGGAGAAGACTTGGTGCAGGACAGTCTGGGGGAAGTGGCTAAGCTGAAACATGGACATGAGGATGTTGACGGTCGCCAGGGGTGAGCTGCCAGCTTTCTGCTCCAGGATGGCCTCCAGCTTGGGGAAGAGCTCGCTGTGGTTGGATGGGCGATAATTCATGCGGCTGAAGGGAAACACCAGCTTCTGGATCACCTGCAGCCGGAAGGAGAGGGTGTCAGGTCAGGACAAGCAGCACGGCGAACGACAGCTCAGGCCTGGGCCCACCCCAGAGTTATTCCTTGGCCTCCAAGTACCACAGTATGCCCCACCTGGAGCACAGGAGCTGGASAGAAACGGGCCCTCACTTAACCTGGAAGGGTCAGGGCACATCCCAGCCCCCAGYGACAGCAGTGAGATACCCCTGTCCRACAACACCCAAGGGATGCCCTCTCCCCTGGCGCTAGGGCAGCCCCAGATGTCCACCAGCAGACCGCGGCAAGACGCTGACCTTGCTGTCGAGCTGCTCCCCGCGTTTCAGTAGGAAGTTCGCAATGGTATCGAGCAGCCGTGGCTCACGCAGCCTRTGCCGGGCCACGTACTTGGCAATGAGAGCCATGGTGTAGGGAGTAAGGTTCTCCGCCTTCCTGGGGAGCCACTCTGCGGAGAGCAAATCACAGCACGATATCAGCCAGAGGGGCCTGMCTCTGTCCAGACTGCAGATCTCCAGGAGCAACTGCAGTCTGGCCAGAAAAGGCAACGCAGGCAGGAAAGAGGTAGCAAGACCTGGGCAACAGAGCCATCTCCCCACAAATCCAGAAGGTTTCCAAGAAACCGTCAAGCTGTGAGGCTTCCAATAGGCTCAGATTCCTTTCATATGAACCCAGAAAGTGCAGCTGAAGAGCAGCTGGAAGGAGCTGCACTGAACATCCCACGAGCTGGGACCACTCTGCAGCAATCGCCACTGAAACCAACCTGTTCCTAGTCTTGAGGTAAGGTAGGCTCACAGCACCTGGAAGGGGTAAGCTGGAAAGTCAGTGACAGGGTGGCCCCAATGCAGAAGCATCTTCTGCTCTAGCTTCCAGTACTGCAGGCCCTGGTGCTCAGCAAGGCCTCAGCTGGTGCTGTCACATACCCAGATGTCCTCTGGGGCCTAAAAAGGAGGCTCAAAGGCTGTAAAGTGCATGGACAGAGCCCAAAGCACCCAGCAGTGGGGAAAAGGCTTACGCTAGTCGGCAAGGCTGGAGCCCTGCCCAGGCAGACCCTGCCCTCACCTGCCATACTGCGGATGAATCGCTCCTGACGGTTCTCGTAGAAGAGCTGAGAGCTGAAGATGGCCTCCAGGGCCTTGTTGTTAGCCTCCTGGGCGCACAGAGCCAGCATCTCATCCAGCAGGGCCAGCTCATGCTCACGCATGGCGCTCACTTGCCCCAGGGTGTGCCTGACGAGGCGCAGGATCTTGCGGTTGTTGATCAGTTGCTGGTCGGAGGCCGGGTGTCCCTGCAGCGCCTGCGCACGGAGCCGGTAGTAGGAGAGGAGCAGAAAGAGGGTCTGGGGGTGGCGTTCCTTCTCCAGGTGCCGCTCCAAACTGCTGAGGCAGGACTCAACCAGGGGGTGCGGGCTGGACGGGTGAAGCCTCATCACGCTGCTGAACACCATGGAGACGTCTTTCTGGTTGAAGCGGCCCAGACGGTTCCGGGACTCGTCCTCCAGCACTCGCACCAGCGGTGACTCCCCAGGCAGGCCTGCAAAAGGAGACGAGGTCAGGGACGCCTGGATCCCCCCTCTAGTCKTCACTAGGCACAACCACTCTTGGAAGCTCAGGCACAAGACAGATTTGTCATGCTGGTGATCAAACCAAACGAGAAAAAGGGAAAGAGCATAGATGTGGCAAAGCCAGAAGAGAAAGTCAGTGCATCAACACAACGGCAAAAATCATTTGGAGCCATGCAAAGGGATTATTCCTCCGTCCCCCAACCAAAGACGAAGCATTTTACTTTGCTGACAAAAAGAAAAGGTTTATTTTTTAGTCTAAGACTTCTTAAAGATGAACAACATATCTCAAAATGTACTTTTAAAAGTTTTGTTTGTAAAACAACCAAATAAGACGTTAGCACATTTCTGAAACAAAAAGCGTCCCTGTATCACAGGAATTTATCTTTTCAAAGCCTTCTCCTCTCCCATTTCCAAACTCAGCGTTGGGGGGGAAACACTTTCCTCTAACTCTGGATGTATTATTCAGTCACTGAAAGACAAGTGGCCACGTGCACAACGCAGTTACGAAAAAAGGCAAAGGCCATCCTTCGGGCGTCAGAAGAGATATTTTCAGAAGACACATGAAGCATTATGTACCCTGTATGAGGCCCACCGGTCTACTAAGCCAGCTGACAAGATTTCAATTTTCAAAAGCGTTTTAAAGAAACTAAGGCAGCATGGGGTAAGATGCCTTGTTTTATCATTAATCAAAAATCAGTCAGAAGGTGGAAAGTGAAGAATCGGTCTGAGCAGCTGCTTTGTTCCTTAAGAAAGACCTCAAAAAGGCTGCTTAGCATTTTTATTAATGAGCTGGTAAGCATGGTGAGCGGGGAAGGGTGACTCACGGAGAACAAAGTGTGGGTCACACCAGAGCAGGCTGGGGGGAACCCAGCTCAGGGGAGAGGTGCCTCGACAGCCAAAAGAGTTCAGTGTCAACAAACACCAAGTAGTGCGAGACAGAGGGGGGAAACAGAAACTTCTTTCCTCCCCTGCTTTAGCAGGATCTAGAATTACTGCATCAACCCGAGAAAGGGACTGGGTGTCTCTGTACACGGCTCAGTGGAGACCTCAGCCCAGTGTGCAGTTGCGGTTAAAAAAAAAAAAAAACCCACAAAAAAAAGCAAACACAATGGCAGGAAATGTTAGCAGTGGAACATAAGAACACAGGACTGGAAGAAAGTGCTCAGGTCAGAGGCCAGTCACCTGCTGTCACAGGCAACCAAGGAACATAATCCCTTTCATAGCAGAAAGGAGAAAAATGCAGGGAGCCTTCYGAGACCTTTAACCAAATTAATGAGGGAGCCTCATCCCAACACCGTGCCTGCACTCCCAGCCCTGCTCACGCTGGAGGCTACAGAACTAGAAGGGCTCTGTAACAAGCAGACGCTGTTGCTGTRGACAAGAACCCGGATTGACCTGAACGATTTTTCCCGAGTATTAAATGTCCAAGAACATAGCGCTCACTACTTATACAGAACTTGGTAGAGACCTCGCATCTCAGTGCTTAAAAGTTTGCTAATTTTCAGGGATCAGGACAGAATTTAAGCAACAGTTTAACCTGCGTTCTGCCCGACAGAGCTGGCCGGTGCTTCCCCAGCCCTTCAGGCTGGCATCCCGTGCGTTCCAGTCAGCTGGGCCTTTACCAGAGCAGCTCGCTTAATTTGCTTCCTGCTACACAACCCAAGCAGAGCCGCTGTCTTCCAAGGGCACAGCTCAGTGCCACCAGGTCAGCGCTAACACGCAAACTGGCGCATAGAAGCGGACACCAGCTCCTGTTGCAGCACGTCCTTCCCTCTCCATTTGCGCTCAGGCTGGCAAGCTTTCCCTTCACTCGTAAAACCCAAGCGCCTGCCTGTATCCTACCGCTCTGCCCGTCTCCCCGAACCACTACAGGCAACCAACCCCCCGAGCACGCAGACGCCTCGCGAGCCCGGCACACTCACCCAGAGCCGCAGCAGCATACAGGCAGTTGACAATGCTGAAGTTATCGAACTTGGAGCAGCCGCTGATGATAGCCTGACAGAGCGCCTGGAACTCCGGCTGCTCCAGCATCTGGCTGGGCCCACGGCTTTCCCCGTTCACCACAGCCTGGCCCTGCTGCTGCTGCTGCTGTAGGAGCTGGCCCAGCTTGTGCAGGGCAATGGGGTAGTGGCTGGCAGACACTTTGCTGGGGTTCTGGGTGACCCACCGCAACACTTCCCCCACGCTGCGCGAGCGCTCTATCAGGCGCTTCATGGTGAAGAAGGTGTCATAACTCATCTTCTCGTGGATGAAGTTCCAGCTCTTCCTCTTGCCATGGCCCCGAGTCCTGTAGACGTCTGGGGGAAAAGCGTGCAACAGCCCATGGCTGTAGGGATCCAGGGGGAGCAGCACAGCCCGCTGCTTAGCTTTGCCTGCACAGTAGCAGGTGGGATACATCCCGGCCCCACTCCTGTCACCAGCAGCCAGGCCCTGCAGGACTCCAGGCCGCACACACTCTCGGGTCAGGGCACGGAGCCATGGCAGCAGGCGCAGCATGGCGAGGGCAGGGCGGCTCGAGAGGCTTCGGAGAACAGGGAGACCCTGCGGGACAAGAGAGGGAGGTGAGCGGGGGCAGGCCGAGCTCGCTGCTGCGGGGCAGGGCCAGAGCCAGCGAGGGACACGGTGCCTCGGYGGAGCTCGCGCCGGGACCCCCTCGCCAGCACAGGCCCTCCAGCCCCCCCAGATCCCCCCAGCCATGGGGTCTCCTGGCTTGCACAAATCCCCCCAGCACTGGGAGCCCAGGCCCCATACGCCCCACAGCTGTGGGGTCTCCTGGCTCGCACAGATGCCCCATCCCCGGGACCCCCGGCCCCACAGACCCCCATCCCTGGGGCCCCGGGCCCCACAGACTCCCTAACTGTGGGGTCTCCTGGCTTGCACAAACCCCCCAGCACTGGGACCCTGGGCCCCACAGGCCCCCCAGCTATGGGGTCTCCTTGTTCACACAGATGCCCCAAGCCCAGGACCCCTGGCCCCAGAGACCCCCATCCCTGGGATCCCGGGCCCCACAGGCCCCCCAGCTGTGGGGTCTCCTGGCTCGCTCAGATGCCCCATCCCCAGGACCCCCGGCCCCACAGACCCCCATGCCCGGGACCCCCGGCCCCACAGGCCCCCCAACTGTGGGGTCCCCCGGCTTGCACAACCCCCCCAGCACTGGGACCCCCGGCCCCACGGGCCCCCGGCCCTCACAGATGCCCCCACCCGC